>NW_026857485.1:0-148684 GCF_026571515.1 Ruditapes philippinarum | reverse complement strand
CATTATTATCTTACATTTATTGTGATAATTGTTGCATTATGAATAAATAAAATTTGAATACGTCGGATTATTTGAAACAAATGTCTGATACAGCGTTTATTTATTTTCTATGTGTATAACTACACAGGAAAGGTATATAATTTATTGTAATTTTTGTATTTAGATAGAACTGCAGTCTATCTTAAATACTTTATGAAACATTCCATTGGAATGTATTAAATCATCTTTGTTATTAACGTTTCTTTTTGATAGAACGTTAATATAAACTAAATATTCATTACAACTTAAACAACATAGCTGTTGGTGGAATATTTTGTGACTGCTTTGTAAAAAGTAGTTGTATATAGACTTCTGACCCTAGGTATGTAGTTGTATTTTTTTAGATGACTGTAAGATATGGAAATGTCGGGACGACATTTGACTGAGCGGGGAAGGATGTCACAGGGTCATTTGTCATTATATATACATGTATATACTTTACCATTATTATATCCTATATGATATATAGTGCATTTCTTATAAATATATTTTTCCTTATCCATCCACTCTTCATCTCATATTTACTCCCATAGCTTCATTATATCATTCATCATATATCATACACTAACTATAGTAACTGGTGACGGGCCTCATTTTTTCGCTCATGATTTACCGCCACGCATGCGCACGGCAGATTTGAATTACAGTTGTAGAGTGAAAACCTAACTTCTGTCTTTGTGTTGATTATTTATTTATTTTGCTGCCTCTGTGTGTTTTACAGGTAATTTACTTATATATGTGTATTGATATATATTCATTCTTCATTTTCTCATTCATCGTTTGTTTCATGATTTTGACGGTTTTGTATATTTATGAAATGCACTGAAGATTTGAATTACAGTTGTATACGTGAGAACGAAACTTCTGACTTTCTTGTTTATTTATTTATTTTGCTGACTCTGTGTGTTTTTACAGTCTCAACCACAAGAGAGAACTTTATAAAAACCCTTTGACGATTATAGAAGGTAACATACACCTACTGCATTAATTTTATTTAATCTTAAATACACTTCTGACTGCTAATGCATTTTGCTTCTGAAAACAATACTCACTTGTTTTCAAGTTTATTTTAATTTTTACTATCATAATTTCATCGTGAAGAGCGAAACATATAATTAAAATAGGTTAAGCTGATGTAATTCAGTACATAATATAAATACCCTGCTATATAAATGTTTACACTAAATATTGTAGGAACTCATGCAGGTATGAAATTATATTTGATTAGGAAAATAACTACACAATTAGTTTTGAAAGGTCAGTAGTGAGTTGTTAAATGTCTGTTTAAGTTACAAAATGTTTAAAGAACAATTATTGAGAAATTCTTACAGCGTCACCTTTGGAAACAACGTCTGGAAACTGCAGCTGTTTAGATGAATTAAATCGCTGTTGTTTCTTCAAAAGCGACTTTTCCAATGTGTTGATGTGTTCATTTATTCAATACGATATTTTCATGCAATAAATGAACATATCTTAACAGATATTATATTGTTTTGTTTTCTTTGTCTGTTTACAATTTGTGAAAAGTGCAATGATCTACATTAGGCACTTTTTCAATAATTTAAAAGTATTTCAAATATTGAAAAAAAAACACAATAAAATGTATCATTTGGATATTCAAGAAAGCTATTGTTTTAAAGATGTTTGATTATATTCTAAGTGATTGAGTGATTTATCTGATGATAAATAATATTTTGTTCTAGAGCACTTTATTATCTGCTATATAAATATCGGATCATGAACTTTACACTTGAACCAACATCCATGCATAATGATTCCGTGGTTCGTTGTTAAGCTTGATACTAAATACTATCAATATGACTATTTATTGTTTTACAGACGATTCATTATACACCATTCACTTTAAAAAATCATACAATAGAAAAAAAAACAAAGTAGTTAAAAGGAAGAGAAGTAAGAAAATATACTTCTCAGGTTTCTTATGATGTGTTCAAACATTTAATGTTTAAAGCCTACTAGGAAATAATTGTTTAATATATGTTCTTTTTCGAAGCAATGAAAGCACACGACAATTCACCTCACTTTCTGTTATATGAAATATATAATTTTATTTTCTGAAGGGATTTTCAGCAATGAAAGATGCACTTTGACATATTCCAAACCTTTTAGTAATTGACACGATTTTCCAACACAGTTTGCCAAAATACCGGTTTTTCTTCGACAATATGTACGACTTAGAGGTCAGAGGACTCTAATAATTGTTTTACAGATACAAAGACAAACAATGCTTTGCTATGGAATTGAAAACTAAAGCATGGCAATGTAGGAACCAAGGCTTGTCAAAGCAAGATTCCAACACTTTTAAGTGTTGAAAATTGAGCACAACTAAAGCCGGTGGTAGACGGCATGAGGGATGTTGCACTTTTTCACTTTCCCTCATTTACAGATTCATTCAAGCCGGCCGAGTCTGCAATTAATTTTCATGTAAATGAATTGTGATTAATGCTCTTTGTGATCACATTATCTAAATCAAACCGATTCTGCTATTTTCATGTAATTTTGTTGTGATTAATTTTTCCGAGTTATCACTTTTTCTCTCAAGATTTTCATATAATTATTTGTTTCATTCATAATATATGTTTTATATATATATATTTGCAATGTTAAAATAAAATGCTTGTGTCATTTTATAATTATGTGTTTTTATCTTGAATATCTATTTTAGAAATTTGCTCTTTAAGTAAATATAAATCAATAATGACGTGCACTCAATGTTTAAGAAAATCAACTTATGAGATTATAACAAACAGTTTTTTATCCCGTCATGTTTATTCTCAATCCTACTGATCTTATTAGTCGTTAGATCGTTTCTTTTAAAAACTAAAAATAAATGTTTCAATATTTTTCTTTGTTTGTTTTGAAAATGCAGGTTTTTTTCTGGCGCCAACTGAGGAGATTGTACAAATATTACAAGGACGTGATCTTTTCGGAGAGATTAACGGTGCCTTAAACTCGGATCATTATAATTCATGATACAAATAATTCTGTCTTTGAGAAGAACTACTTATACATTTGACATTTAAAGTAATTAAATACCAGACATAATTGATCAAAAAGAACACTTCAAAATTTCAGAAAATATTTTGCCTTATCTGTAATGCAATGTCATTTTTTGAATACATTAAATGTTTAAATGCTTAAAGGAACTTAATACAAATGTTTTAATTGGATTGCAGTATTTCAACTAAATGGTAACATTTACTTTGGTTAATCGACAAACTGTTGATCAGTCTTGTAAACTGGCTTTTAAAAAACTAAGCTGAAAGTACGAATTTACAAAATTAAATTGGTCGCGGGGCTGTGCCGCGCCTGACAAATTTAATTTTGTAAATACGTACTAATAAATTTAAACCTATACATAACAGCTAGTTAATCTATATTTTGTTCTCATGAGTCTCAGCAGACATGTACATTTTGTGTTGTTAATCTTAAACGGACAAAATGGTAAAATAGTTATAAAAAAACACATCTCACAACACATATAGACATTGATTAAGATTAAAAATTGTAGGATGTAGGAAAAATGGAAAGATCAGTAAAAAATGCCACCAAAGTAGAGAAAAGTAGAGACAATTCCTAAAAATTGAGGGAAAAGGCAAAATAGAAAATGTTCCAGGTTTAGTTTGACTTAAACTATTTTGGACGGTATTTGAAAGTACAAGCTCTAGATAGAAAGAAAGAAAATTGAAAGAACATAAAAAAGTAACGTTACTAGAATAGAAATAGAGAAAATAAGACCTTCTTCAAGATATCTAAAAGTATCAAAAATATGTGTTTATATGGCGTTTATTATTCAATGAGACACATTCGTGTCATTTCATGAAAAGCGACGTAGGTCTCAAAGTAAAGGAATGCGTGTGCCTTAAACAAGAAAACAATGGGCGAAAATAAATTGTCAAAAATACAAATTCAAAAAGCTGGCTACATTTCCTTAGGATGATTAAACAAACAGTACTCAAGGAAGTAATACTGGGACCTACCAACTAGAAGAAAGGTCAGGTAAAATGAACAAAACGGACTACAAACACAACAATAATGACGTGCTGAACAAAATTTTAACATCTCTGAGTGAATGTATGGGGCTTGAATAATGACATGACTAATATTTTCCTAGATACGCTTCACTTAAAAGTCATTAAAATGCCAATGATCTTTTCCAATATCATTATCTATAATTCTGTCATTAAAACATAATTTCAGAGTATTTAAAGGTGACGAACTTGACATTTCAATTTTAAGCTTTTCATTAGTAGAATAAATATATTGCAAAGATTGTATTCACAGATAAAATTTCAATTTGCAACAAATATTAACACTACACGTTTTTGCAAATCGTGTGTGCTTAAGAAATAAAATAATAGCTCACATGCAATGAAAGAAGTTTATTGACTTCGTTGTGTAAATTTGACAATTGATAATATAATTGAAATAAAGATTTTTTTGTCTGGTTGATTTAAGTAAATTTCGATTTTAATGCATAATATGACTTTAGTGTTGAATGTTGCTTAAGCCGGTGCTAGGGGCGTGGACGGTGGCTTACACTTTCCAGTACCGTCCACGAATAAGGTCAATCAAACCGAGCCTGAAACATTGTCAGTTTTGCCGTGTTGGGCCTTGTTTGGGGATTCTGTGTTGCCGAGTTTGATGATGTTCAAAGCTAAACATGACTAGGTTCAATTAAATAGAATAGAGTAGACCAAGTCTGTATAACCAAGCCTATACATATTTCATTTTGCCGTTTAGGGCGTTCTTTAGAAATTCCGTTTTCATTTTTTCCATTATTTGCTAATTGAATGTCACAGAACTGATTATTATATCATCAATACTCAAGTTTTCATCACAATAACAAATTGCTGCGGCAACATCATAAAAAGTAAATATCAATAAATCATTGATAAGAAAAGAAACCAACTAATATATACGTCGGGGATAAAGCAAGTTCAGGTATTTGATTCATTTTCAAGACATCATATCACTTCATTTGATGTTGATATCAGAGAAGTTCGTGATGAAGTAGATGGAGTAGTGTTTAGCGTGAGACCAAATCTTTGTTACAAATAAGATGATGCCACTTATGTTACTCTTTGATAATAACTGTTATGTAAATCGAACAGAACACTGATTTTGGCTTTAAATCTTAAACATGAAGGTTTTTGTATCATCAAAATTAGTAAAAGTATTTAAAATTTGATTTAGAAACTGTTTAGAAATGTTTAAATTTGATTAACAAGATCAACAAGGAAAGGCGGCGTTCAATGAACGCAACTCCCACACGACAATGCAACAAGAACCAGCGGCAAGGAGCCCAGGAGGACCCAAAACAAAAACAGGACAGGGCGCAGGGGAGAGTATGAACAGGCTTATCACTTAAATGTTACATTAGAAATAATAGTTAAGTTTTGTAATAACTAAATCATATAAATAAGCCAGTAAGTGATTAACCATTTATCTTTCAATTTGATAAAATCTAGTAAACAGAAATTGCGTTGGACATGAGTATTTATACATTTCGTTATTGAATATACAAATTTACTTATAAGTCATTCGTTTAACTATTTATAGTACAACAAATTATTTTTTGGATGGTTTGGCTCAAAGCCCAAAATTACCCTGCTCTTTTAACACGCTATTTTTGAAAAAAAAATGACAATCGTGAAACCATCAGCGGATGTTTTAAAATTTACCATTTTATGTAATTATAAAATGTTGAATTCGAACATAGCCAGTGCTAAGAGGCATGGACGGTAGCTTGCAACTACGACTGGCTCAATAAATCCGAGCCTAGTAGATTTTCAATGTTGCCGTTTTCTTTGGCGTCGTTCTCTAAGGATTTTCAAACATGAATATTCTTTGTCGTAATATATATTGATCTTGTCAATGTAATGAATTAGTATTTACTAAACTATCGAATTTCTGCTACCTAATTAAGATGTTAATATAGATAAAATGTTGCTTGTATCAAATGTCTCATTTGTATGCATTGGCTTAGTTGATAGCGTGGATATCAAAATGACTATTGATTAATTTAAGACTATAGTTAAATCAATGTGTCGAAATGAAATTAAGCTAACTTATCCATCTAGGGAGGAGTAAGTTGGGGATATAACAACGTGCCTATAAGACTGCAATAAAAATTTTGTATCAATGTTGGAAAGTCAATTTTTTACATTCATCCAAATTGTTTTGCTTATAAAAACGTTTTAATTTTTATCAATTGGTAAAAGACATTCTTTTTTAAACAAATTCAAAAATGTGTTTAAAACAACTAACAGATAAAATAGAGAAAAACACAATCCTTAATGAAAGGGCAAAAATTAAAAATGTCACTGGCTTGTTTTGATTGAGCCTGTTCATGGACAGTACTTGAAAGTGCAATTACCGTCTACATGGTCTCTCCCCAATTTTGTCACGAACCTTCACAAGCGCATTAATCAGTTCACCTTGTCTTTATTTCGTTATTTTGATGCGCAAACAGGAGTCCAAAATCAAAGAATTTGCTGTTGATGGTTTTATATTACAAAAATATGTATATATTTTTTTAAAGGAAAAGTTATACGAAGGATGATCCAGAATTATCCAAAATTAAGCCATAAATGCAATACCATTTATTAAAAGTTTATATAAAAACACTTAATTAATGTAATGCGTAATATATCTTCTTTATAATTATTTTACTAAATAAATAATAATTAAACACATTATGACCACCGCAGACATATCTGAGCGCATACGGCGCAGCGTAAATGGTATCACAACGTCATAAGCAGCGACGTCAAAAACATACTAAAATATTTTCTGATAATTTGATTTGATGATTTGGGGGAGGGGGGGGGGTGGAAAATATAATGCACAAAAAATCGAAAAGCATAACATATGTTTCATTTATCTACATCATTTAATTAAATAAAAATGTGCGTAGTATAATTATATATTAATATTAAAAAAATGTTATGAAAATAATAAAATATTGTATATTTCGTTTATCATAGCAAATTATTCCAAGATAAGAAATCACATAACTCCGTCGACTTGGATTGGATAAATAAAGTTAATATAAAAGACGAAGCCTAAATGAATGTTATTCGTCGGTAAAGATTTTGTAAAAAAATATGACTTGAAATGTATGCAACGCCGCACATGACAGCACATTTGTCTTTTAAAAGTACCACGGCGTGTTTTTTGTTGTTTTTGTTTTTTCTATACAAAAAGGAGAAACGCAGCCGACTATAACTGACGATAAAAACTTCGAAAACCGCTGTTGAATCTGTTATATCGACATATACATGTACTTAAAAGTATTATGATTGTATGAAAAAGAAATCTACAATCTAGTCCGAGCAGGATAAATAAAACTTTCGTCAATTCTTAAAATACAAGCACAGTCCATCGAAAGATTAACGCAATAAAGGTAAAGTGCAAGTGATTAATCAAAACAATCCATGAAAAGTTATACAAATTTTATTTTTTTATGAGATATAATCCTCGTTTGACACTATAGCACAATAAATAAGACCGCTTATTTATATGAAAGTGGGTGGGTTCGAAACCTGGTGTAAACTCTTTCATTTTTTTATTCAAGTTTTTTTAATGACTAATGTCTGACGAAATAAATATATGATTATGCATATGAGCTTAAAGATATTGCACGTTTGTTTGTCTTCATATTTGTTAAGATATTCATACATTTATAATAAGAATAAGAAATGGACAAAATAAGATAGTGGAATAAAGAAATGAAAGTACTTCGATTAAAAAGTAACATAAATAAATCAGTCAATCAAATAAAATGCATTTTCATTTTGCATATATAGTTTCAAACATGAAAGAGGAAAAGAAAACAATAAAATAAAAAACGCACAAAACTCCACTTTTATTTTAAGCCTGTAACAGTTTTACGAAGGAATAGACTTCTTCTTGAATTAGTGTTCTACCGACTGAGCTATTTCGACATTTATTACTTACTTTAAATTTGCAATTATCAGTCAAACGTACAATCAATAGGATGTACAACATTTTATTTACCTATATAGTATCAAGATGGAAGGTTCCGTACTATAAATAAATAAGGCGAAACTTATGTTTATCGTGCTCGGATTATATAATTTATGCTCATCCTGTAGGTCAAAACAAACTGTATTAGTATTTGATTTAGTGTCAAAAATTTGTTTTAGCAAATTTACAACCATGTATCATATAACATCACAATACATATGGATTGAAAAAGTATTTGATTTAACTCGTGATATTTTTCTTTTGTATTATGCATTAATCACGCCATTGTCACAATATACTATCCAAATATAAAAATGAAACAAGAAACTGTAGCATAGTCAATATTTATTTTATAAAAACGTATTTTATAGGAGATGATACCCCTGAACTAATTAGTCTCTGATGATCTTTATCACACAGACCACTGTTTATAAAACAAAAGCACGAAGATAATTTGTAGCTCACTATTAAACAACATCATGTTGGAAACCATATTGATATTGGAATTTTACTTGCGGTGAGGTAAATATCAACAGATTCACTTTGGTACTTTCATTGTGGCTTTGGACGCTGACATAGAAGTGTCTGCCTTTAAACGGATCTAAATTAAATGCATATAGGAGGAATTGTTTTTATTCATTAATAAGAGATAACAAGAATTGGAATTATATTGCTGAAATAATTATTATCCTAACATTCAATCGGAAGTAACATGTGTATGTAAAAATCACGATAATATATGTAACTAACAGTATATAGGACAGCATACGAAATGTTTGCATCTTAATCCAAAATAAAAATGGATCAATTCAAATACGACGTTGTCTCATTTATTATGATGATTTTATGTCATGTATGTCATTGTCTTGGAGGAAAGGGACAGAACGACAGTTTTAACAATATTTTTAATCATCCAAACGTTACACTATTTAACATTAATGCTACAGTTGATGAAAACTCTACAAATATAGTGCAAACAAGGTTTAATCATTCCGTGGTAGACACATTATACTATAGCAACTTCAGTGGATATAATATTTCAGGAAAAGGAAAAACAAAGGACAGTGGGTTAAACTATTCCGATGACACTCCACTACCTGCGACGATATTGATAGCAAGTCCGGCGGTTGCTGTCGGCATTTTTCTTTTCATATGTCTTGCTTATAAATGGCATACCGTCCAACTCGACTCTCAAGCAAAGGAATTGGCTGCCCAAGTCGGCTATGGGCATTGCCCGAGTGATTGTATTCCATGTTCACCTTGTCATAATTCTCAGAGACTACTTCCGCCCAGTGATTCAATAACCATGAACTCACCATGTATTTCTGAAAATGATTTGCATGGAACAAGACGGAAAAGTTTAAGAACTCCTTCACCAGTTTTGCTATCGCCTCCTAATTTAGCCAATCATAGAGGATCCAGCTGGAGTGCCCTTTCTGATCAAGAAGTGATAAGTCATTCTCCACGACGACATTCTACGTTTTTATTATGATTATTGATAGTCAACTTTTATCTTTAACTTTAACTATGGACAAGATTGTGACTGAGTAATGAAATACCAATGTTTTAATTGTTGCTTTCATACAAGTACGTATTTTTTTAATTTAAATTGCCTTACTGTCATTTATGTTGTAAGAAAAAGTTATGAACAAACTGTTACTTACTCAGTTTGTATATAATACTATATTGCTAAATATAGCCTTTTTAACGTTTATCATTATAAGTACGATCGCATTTAAATGATTTGTCTTAATTTAGGAACGTTGATGCAGAAAAACTTTAGAAACATAGTTCATGACAGGCATCTAAAATTAAAGTATGAATTTATTGAAGTTATTGAACTTGAATAAATTTATTGTGCAAACCACCAGTGTTTTTCTTTCTACGATAAGTTATGAAAAATCCTCCAATATTCTGTTTCACGTTCATTATTTTCACATTTCTTTGCTTGTAAAAAGGTAAAACCTATGACATATTTATCCTGTGCTTGACTATTAATATTTAGAAAAAAAGAAATACACAAAGTAAAGTAAATTTCAGATATTTCCCATCAATGGTATTTTGTCAACTGATAGTGAAAGATACGAAAAGGTACTGCAACAAATACTGTACATACATTTTGGACGAAGCAGACACTGTAAGCAGATGTTTACACAGATAAACCTCTCAAACACCAGATGTACGATATCATGTATCACAACATTAACTGTTAACAAAATCTATTGTTTTAGTTACCTTACAGTTTTCAATGTATTCATTTACAAACGATGTAATAAACATGATAATTCTGTTATTATTTTTTTCAATTTAAAGTAATTTTTTAAATAAACAGATTTTATATTAGAAAATTAAAAAAAGCCCTCTCTATTAAGCCTATCCTTGTTCCATTTAAATTAAAATATATAGATGCAAAAGATAATACGCATTTTACTTTCAACTTATAAATATTGAATATTAGAATAATTTAAATATCCATGTACATAGAAATAGTTGTTATTAATTTAAAAGACTAAGAAATGATTCAGTTTGATATACACCTACTGCATTAATTTTATTTAATCTTAAATACACTTCTGACTGCTAATGCATTTTGCTTCTGAAAACAATACTCGCTTGTTTTCAAGTTTATTTTTGTATTACCATACTTTCATCGTGAAGTGCGAAACATATAATTAAACTTAAATAGGTTAAGCTGATGTAATTCAGTACATAATATAAACACCCTGCTATATATATTTACAGTAAATATTGTAGGAACTCATACAGGTATGAAATTATATTTGATTAGGTACATAACTACTCAATTAGTTTTGAAAGGTCAGTAGTGTGTCAGTAGTGTGTTGTTAAATCTCTGTTTAAGTTACAAAATGTTTAAAGAACAATTATTGAGAAATTCTTACAGCGTCACCTTTGAAACAACGTCTGGAAACTGCAGCTGTTTAGATGAATTAAATCGCTGTTGTTTCTTCAAAAGCGACTTTTCCAATGTGTTGATGTGTTCATTTATTCAATACGATATTTTCATGCAATAAATGAACATATCTTAACAGATATTATATTGTTTTGTTTTCTTTGTCTGTTTACAATTTGTGAAAAGTGCAATGATCTACATAAGGCACTTTTTCAATAATTTAAAAGTATTTCAAATATTGAAGAAAAAAAACAATATATCATTTGAATATTCTTATAAGCTATTGTTTTAAAAAATGTTGATAATGTTGTACATGTAAGTGATTTATGATTTAGTGATTTATCTGATTATTAATAATATTTTGTTTTAGAACATTTTATTGTCTGCTATAAATATCGGATCATGAACCTCAGACTTGACACCAACATCCATGTATAATGATTCCGTGGTTCGTTGTTAAGATTGATACTCAATACTATCAATATAATTATTTATTGTATTACAGACGTTTCACTATAGACCACTCACTTTTTAAAACAAAATTCATACAATAGAAAAAAGAACAAAGTAGTTAAAACGAAGAGAAGTAAGAAAATATACTTATAACGTTTCTTCTTATGATGTGTTCAAACATTTAAGTTTTAAAGCCTACTAGTAAATAATTGTTTAATATATATATTTTCTAGGCAATGGAAACACAAGACAATACCCTTCTCTTATCTTTATTTTATTTTCTGTCATCAATTTTGAACAATATACCAAAATATATCAACAACAGGAACCGTACACTTATATGTATTTTATGTAAAACAGGCACCATATCGTATATCATATATTGTTATGCCTCCGTTGTATTGAACGGCTGATCATTATTTCATTTGTATTATAGCAATGTTGATAAACAAAACCACTGTTTTAATTGTAGATATGAATGAAAAATAAAACATTAACGCGGCGTTAATTTGTAGCTCATTATTAAACAATCATTGACATAGGAGCATATACTTTTACAACTTTAACATGGATATAAAAAAGACTGCTTTGACAGGGGTTGGGGATCGGAGGGAATTTCAGCAATGATACATGCAATTTTGACACTTTGCAAACCTTTCAGTAACTGACTAGATTTGCCGACACAGTTTGCCAAAATACCGGTTCTTTTGCGATAATATGTACGACTTAGAGGTCAGAGGACTCTTATAATTGTTTTACAGATAAAAAGAAAAAACATGCTTTGATACGGAATTGAAAATAAAGCATGGCAATTAGGGACCAAAGATTGTCAAGACAAGCTTCCAACACTTTTAAGTGTTGAAAATTGAGCATCACTAAAGCCGGTGTTAGTGGGTATGAAGGATGTTGTACTTTTTCACTTTCCCTCATTTAAAGATTCATTCAAGCCGAGTCTGCAATAAATTTTCAGGTAAATTAATAGTGATTAATGCTCTTTGTGATCACATTTTCTCAATCAAACCGATTCTGCTATTTTCATGTAATTTTGTTCTGATTAATGCTTCCGAGTAATCACTCTTTCTCGAGATTTTCATATATTTGTTTTACTTATATGTTTTTTTTATATATTTGCAATGTTAAAAAAGAAAAACGTAATGCTTGTTATATGTGTTTTTCTCTTGAATATCTATCTTAGAATTTTGCTCTTTAAGTAAATATAAATCAATAATGACGTGCACTCAATGTTTAAAAGTTTAAGGAAATCAACTTATGAGATTATAACAAACCTTTTTTATCCCGTCTTGTTTATTCTCAATCCCACTGATCTTGCAATGAATGACTTATTAGTCGTTAGATCGTTTCTTTTAAAAACTAAAAATAAATGAATCAATATTTTTCTTTGTTTGTTTTGAAAATGCAGTTTTTTTTCTGGCGACAACTGAGGAGATTGTACAAATATTACAAGAACGTGATCTTTACGGAGAGATTACCTGTGCCTTAAACTGGGATCATTATAATTCATGTGAAAATAATTCTGTCTTTGAGAAGAACTACTTATACATTTGACATTTAAAGTAATTAAATACCAGACATAAATGATCAAAAAGAAAACTTTAAAGTTTCAGAAAATATCTTAGCTTATCAGTAATGCAATGTTTTTTTAACATATTAAATGTTTGAATGTTTGACGGAACTTAATACAAATGTTTTAATTGTCTTAGTGTTTGAAATCATTTTTGTTCAATGGGATTGCAGTATTTCAAATAAATTGTAACACATTTACTTTGGTTAATCGATAAACTGTTGATCAGTCTAGTAAAACGGCTTTTAAAACACTAAGCTGGTTAAATTACTTTTAGTACGAATTAACAAAATTAAATTGGTCGCGCGGCTGAGCGGCGCCTGACAAATTTACTTTTGAAAATTTGTACTGACAAAATTGAACCAATAAACAACAGCTAGTTAATCTATATTTTGTTTTCATGAGTCTCAGCAGACATGTACATTTTGTGTTGTTAACTAAAACGGACAAAGCGGTAAAAAGAGTTTTAAAAAAACACATCTCACAGCACATATAGACATTGGTTGTAGGATGTAGGAAAAATAGAAAGACCAGTAAAACATTAATGTAACCAAAGTATAGAAAAGAACAATACGCCAAAATCGAGTAAAAAGGCAAAATTGAAAATGTTCAAGGTTTAGTTTTACTTAAACTATTTTGGACGGTATTTGAAAGTACAAGCTCTAGATAGTGAGAAAGAAAATTGAAAGAACATAAAAAAGTAATGTTACTAAAATAGAAATAGAGAAAATACGAACTTCTACAAGATATCTAAAAGTATCAAAAGATGTGTTTCTATGGCGGCTTTTATAATTCAATGAGACACATTCGTGCCATTTCATGAAAAACGACGTAGGTTTCAAAGTAAAGGAATGCGTGTACCTTAAACGAGAAAAAAATGGGCGAAAATAAATGGTCTGAAATTTTGAATTTGAAAAGGGATCATAGGTTACGAAGCCTGTATGTATATCACAGATAACCTGTCAAAATACAAATAACCTGTCAAAATACAAATTAAAAAGCGGGCTACATTTCCTAAGGATGATTAATAAACAAACAGTACTCAAGGAAGTAATACTTGGACCTACAAACTAGGAGAACAGTCAGGAAAAATGAACACAAAGTACCGCAAACACAACAATAATGACGTTCTGAACAAAATTTCAACATCTCTGAGTGAATGTAAGGAGTTTGGATAATGACGTGACTAATCTCATCTAAGATTTTCCTAGATACGCTTTACTTAAAAGTCATTTATAGGCCAATGATCTTTTCCAATACCATTATCTATAATTCTGTCATTAAAACGTAATTTCGAAGTATTTAATTATGATGAACTTGACATTTCAATTTTAAGCTTTCCATTAGTAGAATAAATCTATTGCAAAGATTGTATTCACAGATAAAATTTCAATTTGCAATAAATATTAACAATGTACGTGTGTGCTTAAGAAATAAAATAATAGCTCACATGTCATCAAAGAAGTTTATTGCTTTCCTTTGTAAATTTGGAGAAACTTATATATAAGTGTGCGATTTATTAAAGAAATATTTGTTTTACTTTACTAAGGCAATTTGTCGTATTTACAGCAGTGACACAACAATATATGTTTTAACTTTCCTAACAAATGAATTGTAATATAAGATCATTTTTGTAAGTTATTCAAGTACATATAAATAAAAGAAAATGCAAAACTAAAAAAGTATACAGATTGTTCTATTCTATTAAGTGTCACTTCATTTGACAGAAAGTAAAATGTCCGAGTGAGAATCTTCAAGACTGCAGACATTTTTTAACTTCTTTCGAAATGTCCAATACACCTGTTATTGCATATTTTAGAACATGTAAACCACAGAGGAACGAGAAGATCTAAAATCTATAATTTCTTTAATAGAAACTTAAAAGAGTTGGCTTCTTAAAGAAATTGATATTCTATCAACCATGGCAAACAACAATGAAATGCACTTAATTAGTGACATTGGTAATGTTACGGATCATGTTGCAGGAAGGAGATATTGATGCTTGCAAAGAAGTTTGTTTGTCGATACGAACTTAATAACATGCTTGAATTGAGGAAGCTAAGAAATCCCCCGGTGGTCTGAAAATTGTTCTTTATTTAACGAATTAATTAGAAAAAAAAAACAAGCAAATAAACTTCAAGTTGGCTATATTTTTATATCCTTAAATGTATATCTGATCAATTTTCTATTATTTCGAAAGACCATTTTAATGTTTTTCATTCATATGCATCTATTGAATTGTGGTTTCAGAATGTCAGACTTTATTTTTTACAAACAAAATACCTGACAATTAGATATACAATTTTTAGAGGTTATGCATGAAATTGTCTCAGTAGTCAATATTATATTCCATCAAGACAACGCCCCACCCACCCCATCTGTGTAACGGCTCTTTGATGACGATAGATTTCTTGGAATACGAATGATTCATTTATTCACAGTCCTGACCTGCTGTTTTCCCCTGAGGTATATAGATATCTTGGTGATTGCTATGGAGGACGTGGACGTTAACTTGCACTCTCCATTACCGCCCATGAACAGGCTCAATCAACCCGAGCCTGCAACATTAACACTATTGTCGTTTTTGCGTTCTTTAGGGATTCTTTATTTCTCCCTATTTTACATGACAAACCTATGACAGTGAGGTCAGCAGTTGCATGTTACGAGAAAATCTAGTATGGACAGTTGTTCATGAAATGGTCGGAGCATAGAAGTTGACAGTTTCAAAATGCTTGAGATACTATTTTTCTCTATTTTGAGTGATTATGACTATTACCAGATAACAGAAACAACAACAGACATAGAAATCCAGCTCGAGGTTAATTCAGGTTTACTAATATATAAATGACAAAATATCACTGTTGCTCAATTTCTATATTATTTGTTTAATAGTTTTCAAATCAAACATTGCCTGATCGCTATTTCATAATTGTGTGACAAGATTTTTTTAACGCCAGAGTCAATTTTCTTTTATTTAATGACAAATGAATAAGATATACCCAAGTAGACCTTTATATCGTCTCTGACTTGTCGATGATAACTATCTTTAAAGCAAGCCGATAACAAAGAAATAATTTAAATTGATTTCGTAGTTTAGCAAACAGTATGCACAATTAAAAGTATGAATACATAACCAGGAGCCTTGATAGTGTTCTTGTAGTATATAAAGAAAAACATAGCACTATGATCGAATTATTAGCTTTTGAAATCTTATAGTGTTTCTTATACTCTTTGAAAACACAAATAAAATATTTTCAAGGTACTTTCATACGTATAACTGGGAAAAAACGCTTACGTCATATGTGAAAACTGTTGTGTCATTATTGACGCTTCGTTTACCCTTAAGCTCGTTTCTCTCTCGGGAAATTGATAGTCTCCTGATCCATGAAGATTTATTTGAAATATAAATGCATGCAGACAAAACCCAACTAGTTGCAAAACCATCTTATTAACTTCGTGACATTATGACTATATTTAAGATAATGCTTAATTAAATATTGACTTTAAATGCATTGATTTAATCACTGAAGTATGTGGAGGTTTAGTATAAGCAAATAAGAGTGTTCATTTTTTGATATTGAACTGTTTCCTTTTTTCCAGTGAAATAATCAAACTCAAATATGTATTTCAGAAATTTTTAAATAAGCCGCTTTAAAGCCGTAAAAATCGGCTAAACTGAACATCAAGTTTTACACAAAATTGACAGTTTTCTTTCCATTTTTCAAACATTTTTCGGCGTAAAACGATAAATTTTATATCAGCTTAAAGGGAAAAATAATTTCTGTCGAATGCTGTAGAATTTAAGATATTTTGTTCGCCTTTGGCGTTGTGATACCCGTAACAATTGCCAAGGATATGAGACGACGTCATGTTCAAAAACGGGCTTTGATGTCAACTTTGACATCGTGTGTACAAAAATTGGCTAAAATATTGAAATAAATCAACGGAATCTAATCAGAAATATGGTCAGCGTGTTACATGCCAATTTTCAAGACGCTACTCGAAAGTTCACAAAATGTCGCGTTCTACCACTCAACAAACACTGTACTTTCAATTTATTAACTTTGATTTGATTTTTACCATAATGATAGACATAAATTTACTGCAATTAAAAGTACATTTTTTCATAACCATTGTTTAGATTTCAAAATGGTGTAAAAAACCTTGATTATATTCGAAAAAAGAGCTGACATGTAAGGTATTGTTGTTGAAATGACTATAGAGGAAGTAATAGTTAAATGTTTGCGTTTCTGAATGCAAATTTCTAAGTAAACGCTTCTCGTGCAATTCTTGAATCCTTGATGATTTAATCATGCCTAAATACGGCATTATGCAAAAGTTATTTTAATCCAGAAATCATGATGAGATTCTCGCACACAAACAATCACAAAAATAATAAGCATTATTTTCAAAACAAAAACAAGTTTGTTCATTAAAGCTAATTAACGTTTTTTCTCGTCACAAAACGAGCTTTAAGTTCGAGGAAATTCAAATTAAATCATGTCAGATATTCAACAGTGCCATCCTTTTGCCATATTGCAGTTGGATTGAAACATATACTTCCTAATTAATATAAGGGGTTATGTTGACCGCTTTTACATATTGCCACTTAGTGTGGGTAGAACGATTTAAATGACTTAAAAATGCAAAAGAAAATATCTATGCAATGGCAATCTCTAAATAAATTATATTTAAACCAACGAAATGAAATAATCAACATTATAGACGGAGATAAAACTTTATAAAACAGAAAAAACAAAATTCGATGCATAGCTTCTATATTGAAAGACACTTAGCTGTATAAGAACAGTTTAAGCTGACACAGAGAGTTAAACAGATATTGATTTGAGAAAATCATTGAAAAATAGTTCAAACAATTGAAAGTTTCTTGGTAAGACCTTGATACTATTTATACACAAATAATAATAATAATAATAAGTCCCCTAGAAAATGTTTTGTGTATGCACTTACTAAAACATATAAATGATCAACTATCAACAGCATTTATGTTTAAATGTAATACTAGTTACAAATTGAATTGAAAATACTAGTACTTTTACGTGTACTTTCACGACATGCAATATGTATTTTTGTAATATAATTTTATTGATTTTTGAGATCTGATGAACAAGTATTTACTAAACTATTGAATTTCCGCCACCTAATTAAGATGTTAATATAGATAAAATTTGTATCAAATGTCTCATTTGTATGCATAGCCTTAGTGGAAAGTGTTGATATCAAAATGAGTATTGATTCATTCAAGACTATCATAAAATCAATGTGTCGAAATAAAATTCAAAATTAAACTAACTAATCGCACAAGGTAGGGTTTAGAAGAACCCATTTTGTAATTAAAATCAGCCAGTTTTAGCTTTTCAAAACTAAGAAGTACGTGAAACTTATAAAAGATATATTTGCAGAATGCTCAATCAATATAAAACTTCATTGCATAGCTTTACAAATTCTATCGAGTCATATATATGTCTTTTTCTTATCTTTAGTTTTTCATTAGTGTAATGCATTATGATAAGCATAAGAACTATGTTATCAAGCGAAACTATGATTTATTTCGTCGTTTATGTAAGTAAATTGTAAATGATTATAAAATTTTATGTGAAGTTATTATAATTGTTGTTATATTTTATTGGCCTTCAGGATGATTTACTGTGTTACTTGAAACATTTAATAATACTTCGGCCGTTGTTAGAGGGCTTGAAAGAATTT
The DNA here is from genome assembly GCF_026571515.1 of Ruditapes philippinarum. NCBI lineage: Eukaryota > Metazoa > Mollusca > Bivalvia > Venerida > Veneridae > Ruditapes > Ruditapes philippinarum. The sequence continues at coordinate 129,959 of NW_026857485.1, read as the reverse complement.
GCACTTTTTCCAAGTCATGATCATACTATGTAATCTGAGTCTGCAATTTTCACCTTTATACTTTGTTTTCATTACTCTTGACAGGTCACCCCTTTTCAAGACTGTTTTTCTTTGATGCAAAAAGAATTAAAGTAGCAGTATATAAATGGCAATAATCAACGCTGTTTTTTTTGTTTTGGCAGTGAACAATTTCAAAGATCGTGAAGCAAATGTGTGTGTCGTGACATATGTTTTATGTTTAGAAAGTTTTTATTCCTACTAAAATAAGCATTGATCTTGTAGTGTTCAAGTACGAAAGTGTCCACATAAATATTTACCTGTGTTAAATTATACATATTATAGTCTTGTTAGGGTTTCATGAAAATAGTTGTCTGACTTTTTAATTTATTTAATAAAATTAATGCAGTGAAATATTCAATTTGGCGTTTTGTTATATCTTGTTACAGGAAAAGAATGTTAAATTGAATAGTTCTTAAAATTGGTAATAATCCCTTATATAATTTAGATATATTTCTAGATAGCAACATAACAAAAAAAAAAATTTCCCGCCCACCAGCCGCCCGACATTCACTATACTATAACCCGGGTTTGCACCTGTGCAACCCGGCCAATATTTACATAAAATATAAAGTACCTTAAACGGTACTGTCTTGAAGGTCTACTCTTCTACAGGAGCATACATCTTATACAACAGTAATAATAAAATTATGAGTGTAAAATTATATCCAGCCATCCGGTTAGCTCAATTGGTAGAGCGTTGGACCCTGAATCGGGCGACCCGCCGTCGGACTGTGAATCGGGCGACCCGGGTTTGATTCCCGGACGCTGCAAGTCACTTCCATTGTGAGTGATAATGAAATCCTTTCTACAGTTATTCGCACTGTGTCTCTGCTCTGATATGTACAGAAGTAACAGTTCCTTGCAAAAGTGAAGACAACTAGTACTGGTAGACTTCTTGACAGCGCGCCCAGGTTGACATGTACTGGTTGTTTTGACATGTGCTGGTTGTGCTTTTGTAAATTCAATGTGGCTTACTGCCGTGATCCAGAGTTAAACTTCCAATTCCACCACCACCACTTTATATTTTTATCATTACTATAACCAATATATCTAATCATCTAAAATGTATTATATCAACTGGAAATATAAAACCGAAACAAGACACTGTAGCATAATCTATATTTAATACGTATTATGTCAGAGATGATACCCATGAACAACTTTACGTTTAATGATCTTAATCACCTACATCATTTTTTACGAAACAGAAGCACGTAAATAATTTGTAACTTAATATAATTAAACAATATCATGTTGGAAACCATTTTGATATTGGAATTTTGCTCGCCGTGAGCTACATATAAACAGACTTACTCCAATACGTTCATTGTAGACGTGGATGCTGGGATAAAAGTATATGCCTTTACACGGATATAAACTGAATGTACTAGCAATGATGAAGAAGAGCAAATGTTTGATATAGAAGGATAACTAGGATTAATATCATATTGTTAAAATATCGATGAAATGATATTTATTATATTTTTAAAGTTAAAAAAAAAACAACATAAAAATACCGCAATGAGGACATCGTAGTTTGATAAGTGTATATAGAACAATAAAGCACGGAATATTGTGGAGTATAACTTGTATATGTGTATGTGCCAAAATAATTGTATGTAAACTTTTTAACTGTTAACTACATTGTACAGTCAATGAAATGTTTACTCAATATTCAACATGAAAAGGGATAAATTATTATACAACGCTGTTTCATTTGTTACAGTGATGTCTTGCCATGTGTGTCATTGCCTTGGAGGAAATAGAAAGAACGATAGCTTTAAAGATGTTCTTTATCATCATAACGCAACACGTTTCAATCATAATATTACAGTTGATATAAACTCAACAAATATTATACAGACAAGAAGGCGTAATAATTCCATAATTAACATATTAAATAATAGCAACTCAAATAGATATAATATTTCAGGATTAGGAAAGACAACTGACAGTGAGTTGAATTATTCTGATGACACTCCACTACCGAAGACGATATTGATAGCAAGCCTGGCAGTTGCAGTCGGTATTTTCCTGTTTATTTGTCTTGCCTATAAATGGCATACAATCCAACTTGACTCTCAAGCAAAGGAATTGGCTGACCAGGTCGGTTATGGACATTGCCCGAGTGCTTGCATTCCATGTTCACCTTGTCACAATTCTCAAAGACTACTTCCACCAAGTGATTCATTAACCATGAGCTCACCATGTTTATCTGAACATGAATTACACGGAGCACGACGAAAAAGTTTAAGAACTCCATCACCAATATTGTTATCACCTCCTAGTTTAGCTAATCAGAGAGGATACAGCTGGAGTGCTCTTTCAGACCAAGAAGTTATTAGCCATTCTCCGCGGCGACATTCTACGTTTTTATTATGATTATAAACAATTATTTTCTAAAAAGAATGGACAACATTGTTATTGCATAATGATATTCTACTCTAAAATTTCAGCATTCGCATGAATTAAGTAATATTGTATAATTATGTGCCTGCATCGAGTCAATAAATATTGTCACTGTAACTAATATATGTCCACACCAAACGTTTTGTTTACAATATCATATTGTGCAATTCCTTTTATTATTTAGCATATCAATATAAGGTATTGACGATTCACGGAAATAAAATAGAGCTTGGTTTAACTGAAGTATGATTCGATTGTGTTGCTTTTTACCTGAAAAAAGACTTGTTATGCAGTTCATAATATCCCAGGAGTAATTTTCTAAATAAGTATCATATCATGTTCAATATTTTTTAACAATTATAGAAAAGATGATAATGTCCGATTCACGTACAATTAACAGCTTATACAAATGATCAGATTAGTTGCAGACACTCGCATTGCGTACCATTAGTTAATTATTTTGATCTATCAATCTTTTTATATTCGTAGTACTAGTCTCGTAGTATTTTGATGATAAATTTTTCTCACTAACCAGATAGAAAAATCCTTAAACATGTTAAATGTTACAAAAAATAGCGGTGTTGGAAAATCTTATCTCACATGGGCTTATCTCACACTCAACGTGCAGCACTTCTAAATAATACGCGATTCAGTCCTATTTTAACAAAAATGAAACGTCAAAAGGTCAAAATGTATTAAAAATTTGTGAGCTAATCTATTAAATGGTCTACGGAATCAAAATAGATTGATATTAACTTTCACACTGCAATGAGTCCTACTCTACCTAGATCCGCCCTTGTTACTAAAAAAAGCACACTTTAAAATATCGAAACATTCTTCGTAAAATCGGATATTATGACACTTTGCCTGAAAAACATTCATGTTTTGTTATGATAACGATGCTTCTAGATGACGAATCTCATTTTTGATATATTTTAATTGAATATTCGGCAAAAATAACCGAAAAAGTAGAAAAATCTTTGCAAACGGTAAACGCTTTTGTGTCAACCATTGAGGTATGGACTGAATTCCTTATTTATAAACACTTATACTATGGCACTTTCCGATTTTAATATATTGATGTGTTTTATCATGATAACCTTGCTTTTTGATAAGGAATCTCATATGAACTTATTTTCATTAATTTTTTCACACATAAACTTGGTCAGTAGAATTTTTTGCGGACGTACTTCATAGAAAGTCAGGCGCCTAAGCCCCGCCCCCTTTTCAAAACTAGGTACGTTGTAACTCTCGTAGCAAGTAGATTCACTGATATTTGTGTGTCCAGGTGAGTGAGAAAAATAATCAACCATTGGGTTAGATAGAGGATAGGAAATCCCAACCCTCGGGCAATCGGTTCCATCGGGAACTCGCCAAGGCTCGTTCCCGATGGAACCGATCACCCTCGGGTTGGGATTTCCCTATCCTCTATCTAACCCAATGATAGATTCTGTTAATCTCAAGCTTGGTTGAATGTAATTTGAAAAGGAAAATATTTTAGAGATTACTCCATCAAATGTATTTTGTCAACTGATAGTCAAAGATACGTAAACGTACTGCAACTAATGCTGTACATTTGGGACGAAGCAGACACTGTGAGTAGATGTTTACACAGATAAACCTCTGAGATCGCCAGATGAACGATCTCATGTATCACAACATTAACTGTATACAACTACTAATAGTTAGATACATATCAATTTAATATCTAGTTCAAGGCATTCTTTTACATACACTGGAGTAAATAAACAATGATTAAAAAATAAGCAGAACCGCTTTCACGTATCAAAATGCTTACATGTATACATATTTACGCGAGCCTTTGTTTAAATGAAGTTAAAGCGTTTAAAATTGAGACTTTTTGTATTTTTGTTTAATTTTGCTCAATAAAAATGATTATTTTTGCAAATTGTAGTGAGTTAATGACCTGAAATTTTGCACACAGATTATCAAATGGTACTCAAATGTAGAAAAATATATCTCAAGTCCTGATATGTTAAACAAAGATTTTATGTCTCTTTGAAAATATCATATTGCCAATGGGACAATTCAATCAATGATAAAAATTCCTTATGTGTGCCTTTAAATTCCTTATTAAAATGTATTTTCTTCAAAATAAACAATTAAACAATATTATTTTCTTAAATTCAATATATAGTTTCTTAAGAACTGTTTAAATACGGCAATATTAAGATAAACAGACAATTTATGATTTTCAATTTATTAGTTCAGATTAATTGTGAATTTTCTTAGAAAAACTCTAAGTGCAAAATTTGTGTGACTGTGTGATTGTGTCATATTAACAAATATTAAAGAATACGGAAATTATTTAAAAACACGAAATGTTTCTTTTAAACTAATTTTGTTACTGTGACATTTTGTGCTAAAAACCTTTTAAATTTTATGATTAGGTTTATCACTTTAGTCTACTTTGCATATTGTACTTCATCGGTTACCCACCGTATTTATACCGTACATTCTACACTATATAATGTATATTCCGTACACATTACATTATTTAGATAGATAGTGTAGTATTTACAGAATACATATTGTGGGTAACCAAGGCTGATTACATTTACATGTAATACTTAGATTACTTTACTTTAACATAATATGTAAAAGTAAAATAGATTATAAACTTTACATTTGTGCAGGGTGGCTTATTAGTATGTATACATTCATATTACTTTATATATACAGTAAAAATAACGTTGACTGTAAGTTGATTCAGTACAAAACTGAAACTCTGCTAGATATATATATATATATCTACGTAAACATTGAATATTTTATGGACTCGTGCAGATATGAAATTATTTTTGAGCATAACCACAACATATGTTTATAAAGTTTGTCTATGAGTAATTCAGTTGTTCTAAATAAGTGATATAATGTTTAAAAGATGCAAGTCACGATGTCTTTAGTAACAAAGCCTGGTTATTAATGCTAACGGTTTTGTGAAAATAAATCAAATCATTGTGGTTTAATAACTGAATTACTCATAGTCAAACTTTATAAACATATGGAGTGGTTATGCTCAAATATTCAATGTTTACGTAGAAACATATCTAGCAGAGTTTAATTTTTTGTACTGAATCAACCAATGACGTCACAGAAATGTTATGGCGCACGTCCTTGTTGCTTGTTTATTATATGCTTTTTTTCTTCCTTGCATGACACATTTAATGTTCCATATCAAGATATGTTTTATTAGTCACAGTACTTGTGCACTACAGTCCGTCGCTATTTATTTCAACTTGACGTTTCATTTTTACCTATATTGGATATTGGAAGAAATATAGGAAGCGTTTCCAGCTAGAGGATGTTGACCAGCGATTAAGACAAAGTACAATTTACGAAGACACGAATCGGAATTTATATGACACATGAAAATGGTGTTGTGTTAAGACTGTCATAAAGCAAATAGTAGTTCAAATTTTCTGTTGATTTTCAGTTATGTTTATCCATCTATTTTCCGTGAAAAAATCAGATATATCGCATACAGAAACAGCAATAAGTGAGAAACAGTATTGTCCTAGAAATTCACCGGTTATTGAAAACAGCTCTAAAACATGACTAACGTGGGAAAAAATTGACGGGTAACTTTTCACCTACTTGATTTACGCTGACATCTTCATATAAGTGATGTTATCCAAAAAAGTATAAAAAACACAAAGTGCATTGATTTTGTATTTTCCTGTAATATTCATAATGATATGTAAATGACTGATAACAAGAAACAAGAACATGCATACTCAGACGTAACGTAAAGATACTTTTTGTTAGCTGGACTTGATCTTTTTAACTTTGTATTTCGTTTCATTTAATTTACATGAACTATGGTCAAAATTATTGAATAGCATATTTTGTATCTGTATCAGTATATTTGCCCTACGCAAAAAGAAAATCGAGGCAATGTTAACAGAAAGTTGAAAATATTTTTTTATTGTGTCACGACAACCATTGATTGTAACAGTAAATTGAGCACTGACATATTCACAAATGAACAACGCTTTCTTAAAACACAAGTCTATAAAAAAGGTAGAAATATTTATTTAATTTCCTATAGTTATTAATTAAACCCCGCTTGTTTTGAATATGATAATAACAAACATATGCATAGATATTCCATCCGATATTCCAAAGTTTTGTTTTAACAAATCCACATTGTATTACAGTGGAAAAGAGTGGCGACGACGAATATTGGTTCTAAAGTCTTGGTCTGAGAATGTCTTCGAAAATGTTTTGACGCACGTTATGTTTTCCTTCCACCTTCTATTACGTGTGTCCTCTAGCTGGCCTGATTGATGATCCGATGAAAGAAGATGTGACGAGAGTGATGTGTTTTTATCATGGCACCTTTGACAGTGATTATTCTGTACTTTCAAGTCAAGTTGGATGGAATGGAACTTGTAGGCAACACAGATGAAAATAAAATTGAAAACGATAACTGTCGGTCCTGCGATTATAATTGGAAGAGGTAATGGTGTCTCTTTCAAATGTCCCATCAGTTTCTCTGTTTCGTTTCCTTTCATAAAATATAGGATTCATTGGGCTTGTTAACAACAGCATGAACATATTCGATGTCTCTCAACGTTTGGGTTCTGTTTGTGTTATTTGTCACCGGAGTGTTCGTTGAATTATGGTGTTGGGTGCCTTCCATCGTCTTTGTTTCCTCCTTTATTTCTCCTGAACATCCTAAATATTTTGTCATGAAATAAAATGCACATATTTTTTTAGGCAAACTGGAAATCCTCATTATCCGGATTTCAAACCTCAATTGAATATTAATATTATTAAAGACTATATGGTTAACCATGTATATTGTTTTTGATTAATCCACATACATTTTCACTTTGCATTATTTTGTGGTTTGAAATTAAACTGAACCTATCCCGTCCACATATTTGGCCAATACATTTAATATTATGATATTCCAAATCATTTCGTATTACTCGTTTAATTATTATGAACAAACTGTGCATTTGTTGTACTTAGGGATTTGTTAATGGTTAATACTATACAATATAGTGAATCGTATATTGACAGTTTATGCATACATTAAAACTCAATGGATTTTACATTCATTATCAGTTTCCAATTCCATTTACAAACTCCATTAATATTTGAATACATGAAGTATTGATTCACTTCGGGAGACTTCAAGTTATGAAGTTTGTATTCACCGGTGATAAATATCGAGTTTTCAAATTACGACTTTCTGTGGAAAACTCTTGAACTTTTATATTAAATAATTATATTTTTGACTACTGAAATTTTGTTAAAACCAGCCGGTTTAATGGGCGTGTTATATGCTGCACGTGTTTCATTGTCTTCAATGAAGATGAGTTAACAGTGTTAACACAATCATTCATTTTGCTACAGTTACTGTAGTTTCCGAAATATATACATGTCTAATATACCCGAATTAGCAGGACAGCAAATGATGTATAACGGCAAATTTAAATGCCAGTTCATTACTAATATTCACTTTTTTAAATAATGATAATATCAGATATGCTTGTTGAATGAGTATTCTGGAAATATACAACGAGCAAATGTTAGTTTGTATGTTGCCGATGAAAGTATTTGCTTTAAATTCACGTTTTTTTTTAAATAATAAAACAGCAATAAATAGAGACGTACTGACGTTCTTCTGCATTGGTTATATACAACTTCATGGAAATAGATATATGTATGCGTCAATATCGAATATTGTTCTTTCTTTCTTAATTGAATCATTCTTCCTAGTATTAATTTAGTACATGAATTAAGATATGATATAGAGCACTTTATCACTTGCTGTTGTCTACCTATAAATGTGTCATCAACTTTAACGGTTTTGATTAAAATGCTTTTAAAATATTCATTGATCTATGAGTTTAAAAAAATATTAAAAACGAAAAGTATAATTAGGTATTACGCAAAACAATTATTTCAAAGAAATATTAAAACGAAAGCGCTTACAGCGAAACGCGTATCCTTTGATGTCATAGGAAACCGACTTCAACGAATTATAATGAATTCTTATTATCCTATAAAACATGGGACTGATTGAACATGTTTGATAAAGGATTGTATTTTGTTAAATATTTCCCCCGCCACAAACAAGCTTATGGTGCGTCATGTTTTGGAACATCGACTTGAAACCAGAGAAACTGTATGAATATTAATGTAAAAATACATTTCAAATTTGTTACTAAGAAAACATTGGTGAACAAGTAATGAAGTATCATACAATATTTAGAATTTGTTTTTGTTGTTGATGGGTTTACTTGCGCCAATATAATAGAGGTCGTATGGCAACATTCAAGCTTTATATGTAATTAAAGACATTCGGTGACCCTCCGTGCATTATTTCAGACATGGAACGGCACTTGAGTAGAACCACTGATGTTCCGTAAGCTAGCTGGCTAGCTTAGTAACATGACAAATCGTAAGTCGTCCATGGCAATATTCGAGTCCACAGAGGTGAGGGGCAATTGGTTTTAAATCAACGGCCCTAACTACTCAGTCATGAACGTGAACATAAATTTTAGGTAAAAAGATGATACGAAGCAATAACAGTCTACTGCTACATCAAATGTAATTTAGCAAATTTCATGTCATGTTTTGTCGTAGGAAAACTTTTAAAGAAAACACTTATTATTACTCAGAAATTTAATAATTTAATTTGATTTGTATTTTTAGCGAGCAAGGCAGATATCGTGATATTTAAATGCCTGTATTATATTGCAACAGTTTATAATTTAACAAGTCACTTGAGTAAGAGTTTTGACAATTAATCTAGAAATATAATGTCAACATACACAAGATAATTATGTTCAGAAATCCTTTAGGAAAACACAATTTATTTGCGTTTTTACACGGATTCGTCAAATGATTTTCTTTCTAAAGACGAATATTTCTGCAATTCTGAATATCTTTCTAAAGAAGTTTTAGGGTTTGAGAGTCATACTGATAATCTAGCTGCGACACTGCAAATTTTAACAATAGGGTATTACAATTATAAAAATAGTTATGGATCAAACATTCGTCTTCAAAATAAACTAATAAAATGTATAGAAGGTTTTAATAATGCGTTTCCAACAAGTTTATGTTTCAAAATTGGCATTATTTTATCATTGTATGTAACAAGTCATCTCTAAAATCGAGAAGCAAACGATATTCGTGAATAGATATGTTATTAAATTCTTTCGAATTTAGATTATGTATGTTAACGAATATAAGTAAAGTTTAAACTGTGAATTGAAAATGAAATCAATAATATTAAATACTCAAATCAAAATCATTTCATTCCTTCATATCGTTTGCATATAAAAACAATATATATTACATTTTCCTTCCTTAATTTCACCGCCCTTGTGTCTTGTTTCGTTTTCTGGTTCGAAGTCTTCTGAGTTTCTGAGTCCACTGCTAGAATGGCTGGGATGTGTCGAGCGTTGTGTTCTGTGAAAGTCGCCTTGACTTGTTAATCTTTGCTCTCATTTTTATAAAGACATATATCAAAGAAATAATGTGGTTCTACCTCATTAAAGTATACATTCATTTGCAAAAGAATTTAATAAAAAGCGTATTTTGAAATGACACGGTAACCTTATGGTGCCAAAATATTACATATTTTTTACGTTTATATTGGCAAACAAAATGCTTCAACTATACTCATCTGACTTATCGTCTGTGATTCTATTAATTTCTATATTATGTCTTTCTAAGTGTTGCCTCAATCTCGGATCATAATCTGTAAATGAATATTGTCTTTCTTCCAATATATGATCACATTTATGAAAATATAAGGCACAATAGACCACCACAGTTTTCTGTATGAAATAGCTTTTATGGAATAATAATGAAATGACCAGTTTTGTAATATATGGTGTATTCAAATCCACTGAAGAATAAATTTCCGCAAAACGAAGTTGTTTTGTTTTTTGCTTGAATGTGATTTAATTACAAATTTATTGTAAATTGAAAATTTATCAGTCAAAACAATCACATCAATTTCGCTAGTTTCTCAATCCAATCCGCCGAAATTTAAAGTAAAAATGGCACATAGTTTTAATGACATTTCTTTTCTGTCCAATTGTCTATGAGAGATATATTACTTAGCAATACTCGTAACTTATAGTATAAATTGTAGGCATCATGCACTACGTAATGATATAAATACGTGGCTTTTATTTTCTTTCATTTTAAGTGCTCGTTATAGAAAATTTTACCATAGTTACGTAATTTCTAGAATATATTGATTTTAATTGATGAACGTTTTGCAATGTTGTAATAGAATCACCTGATTCTAGTATCTGATTATTCTGCATTTACCTAATTGCTTAATGATTAAACATTTACCATTTCCCTTACGCAAAAATGATTCTAAGATACATGTATATAACAAAATACATCAATCGTGAATGCTGGTTTATTCCTTTTTAATGATGGAATATCTTTGTAGAGGTGTTTGTCTTTTTGTCTTTAAAAATGTTTACTACGGTTTCATATTGAATTTCCATGATGTTTGTTGTTGTTGTTTTTTCCCCACAATTTAAGCAACGTATTGTAAATATATACATTTAGTTAAGTGAAAAAAGTTTTGTTACAATTTCTGTATCTATATAAATTGCATTAACTTGTTATTTATGCGTTGGCCTGTTCTTTTTGTAAAATTACTTTGAAATCAGATAATGACATCGGTATGAAAATTGTTTATCTATATGCAGTTATAATAAACAATATTCTAAAAAACTTTCTAGACGAGTCATCTTTCGCCAGGCATAATATAATATAATCTTCAATAATTAGTGGAAATACCTTTAAGCTACTTACTACCTAAAAAGCGCCTACTGATAAAGTTTTTTTCAAGTTCAGACATTAACTGAACTTAAAGTATCTAATCTTAATAATAGATTTAGAGGAAAGAAAGTGAACAGAGATAAAACACGTGTTATTTCCTCATTAAATATCTCAGTTATGGATTTGATTCTTTTTTGTGTCAGTATGCGACCCTCTTTCAATTAGGACAATTATGCTTTCAGATTCTTGATTAATTGCATCCCCGCCTTTTCTATTTAAACTAATTATACCATCCATACCAACAAGGTGGTTTCTTTACAGTAACTTTCCAGTAACAAGAAATGTGACATGACCAACCAAGCTTATTAAGTGCCTTTACTTGTTAATGGTTTCAAATGAAGAATTTTCTTGAATGAAAGTAAAGTATTGAATCTTTTAATGTTTCTGATAACCATTATGCTAACAATCCGTTAACTCACCATTTGTTCTACTTTCAACACTTCTAAGTTTTGAACTGTCGTCAATAAGCCATTACGGGCAGAAATATGTTTTAATACTCAGTTAGAAGGTTTTATTTTAGATTCATTTTTTAATTTTCATTTTTTTGCTTTAATACTAGGGAGACAGACGATTTGATACGAATATAGAACTTCTTGTGTAAAGTAAAAAGGCTCCAGGTGATATCGAAATATATTTTCCTTTTAGACGTACGGAAACGAGTTAAACCAAACGTTTGATACTGAACTATATATAATATATATCATAGAATTATATATTTCAGTGAACTGTATTTTTGTTGTTTGTGCGCATTGATTTACCAAATCAGTTTTAAATTAAGAGCTTATTAATATAAAAAATACACTTGACGACTAATAAAGACAATATGTTAAAACGTTGTATCTCGCATGGAATTGCCAAAATGTTCAGTTCCTTATTTGATGCCACGGCCCTTTCTCTAGGCGTTCAGTTTACAATTTGAAGAGCCGAATTTATCTACGTAGGAATTCTTACTGCATTCCGACATATATCCTAGTTTCAAATGTGTATATGTATAAAGAAATAACTCACTTGTAAAGGTTTAACGGTCGAAACAGAAGTAAATGAATGCGATTGCTGATTGAAAGGTTTTCTTTTTACTATAAACGGTTCTCTCAAAATTAAAATCATGAAAACGGTCACAGAAACTTATATCATTCATTATAACAAAACAGTTTTATATCATTGAAAGTATTTTTCATTTTGATATATCAGTCTAACGCTTTTCTAAACAATTAATTTAGAATTTTGATATATCAGTAAATCGAATTTTATCAATTATATTATAAATTAACGAGTCACTTGAGAAACAGATATAAAAATGAATGTCAAAATCAATTGGTATCGATAGAATGTCAACATTAACAGGATTATGATGTAGTCTTTACTGCTTTCAGAAATCCCTTAGGAAAACACAGTCTGTTTGCGTATAATTAGGGTAACTACAATTGGTATATCGTTATTAAACTGGTGTTAACTTTTTAAATCGATTCTATTCGTCATTATGTAATTTTTTCACGATGATGACATGTTTTATGCAATAATGTTTAATACATAACTGTTGGCAGTACACAATCCAAGTGTACCATTCATTTTGTTCTCTTGAAGTTTATATTTTTTATTTTGGAGAGGAATGTTTGTAAACGTTAAGTCTCCCATGCTTTGCTTATGTTTGTCATGGATTATTTTATTTAAACAAAATAGCAATGCCGCTGCAAGATAATATGCAAATGATTTGTGACTGAATACAACGCTCGTTCGAATAGAAGTATACTTTACAAAACCAATCAAAATAGCCGTTAATCCGAAAATGCTGAAAAATGCCTTATAGGTATGTCAGAAAAATTGCTCACATATTCATTAAATTATCTTACGCAATTTATTTCATGTCTTCAAATCGTCTGCATAAAAGCAGCAACTTAAAATAATCAATGTTGCAACACGTTTAAAGATCATGTAACTCTATATGTTTATTGTTTTATATCATAAATATAATGCTCAAATTAAGATTTATTAATATTGTAAGTTCCAAAAAGCATTATTTGTAAAGATACTACCGAATTTACATTTTATGATAACAAAGGAAGGTTAATAGAAATTTATTTTCTATAAAGTCCAAGTCAAATTTTTCAATAAGAAAAGAAGGAATGTATTTCAATGATTACATATTATGTGGAAAATATTTGCAGTACATATTTTACATATTCTTCTATGTTTGAAAAATGTTTTAGAGGCATAATTATATACATATATAAAATTTCACTTGAGTACGGTAACAATCTTGATTACAACATACAGGATCTTTAAGTAGTAATATAGTTAAAGTGCATTGAAACGTTGTGATAGATACATTTCCATTTAATTGAAAAAAAGACTGTGATCAATGTTAAGCGTATTTGAATATTATACAGACAACCTCATGTTTGATCTAAAGGTAGTACTTTGTCTATTTGTTGTTGTTTTTCTTTTTTTTAACATTCGTTTATTTCGAATTAGGTACCATTACGAGGAAAAGTTAAATAGACACTCCAACTGATACCATTACAGAACAAATGCTTCAATAGTACGGACCTTACATCAGTGAGAATCAATTTATGATCTCTAAATTCTGATGTGTGTTTTTTTAAAACATATTATTGCTTAAATCTCGGATCATTGTCCTGTAAATGAATATTGTCTATCTTCCAATTTTCAATTATAGATAGGAAATCGACGACACACTAGGTCAGGGCAGTGTGCTGTATTAAATAGCCGTCATGAAAAATAATGGAAAGAACATTTTTGTTAAATGTGATGTTTTGTCCAATATCAATTCAAATTCAGTGAACAAGAATAAATTTCCGGAAAGGAAGCCAATTTCCAGTTGTTTAGATTTTTTTTTCATGTGATTGTAATACAAATTGAAAATTTATTAGTTGAAAAGATCACAAAAATATTATTATTCCAATAATTGGCAATTGAAACTGAAAATGGCATGTACGTTTAAATGGCATTGCTGTTCCCTCCAATATTATATGAGAAAGATATTACTTAGCAATAATCGTATTTACTAACTAATTGTTTATAATGTAGACACCTCATTGTATTCACATGATGATATAGATGCTTTGCTTCCATGACCAATGAGTAAGATCATTGGCTTCGAATCAGTTTTCACTATCCAGAGTTAATTCATTAAAATGAGACAAAAGTCGAATGACATCAATCTGTTAATGATGGTTATCACTTTATACATTAGAACTTACGTGTGACAGAATAAATTGTATAACAGATGTACCTTTAATCATGTTTAACAATTTACGAATGACATCCTAGGTAAACATGATCCAATATAAACACAGGTATAAGGCATCAATTATTCACTAAAGTTTTGTGGCTGATTTGTGCCATGTCGTTTAATTTTCGCACCGCAGACCGCTTTTTGAAAACAGGAAAATACGACAAAGTGGTGACTGTCGTAGCATCGGTAGCATCGTGTTTTCGCCTTGCGTCCCGCGGAGCGTAAATACGACAAAATATTAGCAAAAATACGGCATGACACAGATCAGTCACAGTATTAAATATATGCTATATTTTTTTGTTAAATTATTTTGTCTTATCTAATGCATAAGAAATGAACAGTAAAATAATATTTAGTTTGCAGATAATCGATCGTTTGTCATTTAATTTCCTCTGACATTATCAGTTGCGATTTTCACAGAGAAATATTTTTTTGTATTTGCGCTTGAAGTAATTGCTTTTCAATACCCAGATAATATCTTTGCATATATTTACTAATTTTTATCATTAAGGAAACGTATGTGACTTTTGTGGCATTGAAATGCAAAGACGAGCACGTTTTCAGAAAATGCTGCTGGTATTTAATTTGGCATTGAGAAAATAGATGTTTTATGTAGTGTTTATTTCTTAAAGTAAGAATACATACTTATATGTATGTCAATATAAATCTGTACAAATGCATTGTTTGATACAATTATTATTTATACTTCTATGCATTATACTTTTGTATTGAATTTGTTGCGTAAATACCTCAAGAACCTTAATTTATTGAGTCAAATCATCTGAAAAATTGTATAAGAAAATGTTAATTGAACCTTTTCTCTGTAAATGTGGTATGCGCCAAATGTGTACCAGTTTAACCGAATTATCTGATTCTGCTGAAAATAATTTGATACCTGCATGAGGTGTAACTTTTTTGTGTTAGAGCTAATGCGTACCAATAACAATATGATAATCTATTGTTTTTGTGAAAGAATTCCGAAATCTATCATACCTATCAATTAATCATATACAAAAGTAATACTTATGTTTCTCAGAATTGCCTTTGGCGCACACTGTATGTGCATGTTGAAGACAAAGGCTTGACATTGTAATTAGAATACATGTACATGTATATAAGTAGGCTTTGATAGCATTCCCTTCAAGATGAACGACATTTTAATTGTTAATGCACAGGCTAAACAACACATTTTAAAGTTCTATAAGATGTATTTGCTGGTTTTAAATCAATTATATCGGCTTTAATGTTTATCATTTAAATGATTTATTGACATCACTGTACAATAATTATATGTATTTTATTAACCATCAATTGTTTTCCGTATAACTGTTGAGTTGGGATGGGACGAAATGAGTTACCTTTCAAAGTAATGTTGACATTTAACTTAACAGATGGAATTTAGTAAGACCGTATTAATCAAAATAAGGCTGATTGATACAGAACAATGCTTTCAATAATTGACATTTAAATTTTTTTACGTAGAAACGTTTATTAGATAAACTCTTGTTTGATGTTTAACCGTCTTTTGATATACTCTATGACCTGTAGATAAATATATCAAATTGAAATGCTAGACATTTATCTTCATTTTTTATTGGTAGTTCTAGACAGTTTGTTTATCAATATTAACTTCTACTAACTTGGTCACCAAAATAAGACTTTGGATACCCACATGTTTTATACGAAAAATCTGGAAACAAAGTTATTTCTCGGAAGCATTAATCACAACAAAATTACCAGAGAATTGCAGACTCGGTTTGATTGAGTCTGTACATGAGGGATAATGAATATGTGCAACAACCCTCACGCCCCCTAGAAACGGCATGAGCGGTACTCAATTCTCAACACTTTAATAGTGCTGGCATCAATGATCCCGAAAGACCAGAAAAATATAACAACACTGAAATGAAGTACGGGACAACATTTTACAGCTGCCACACAGCTCTTGACACCTGCTGTTGTGAAGTATAAAAATCTGGAAACAAAGTTATTTCTCGGAAGCATTAATCACAACAAAATTACCAGAGAATTGCAGACTCGGTTTGATTGAGTCTGTACATAAAGGAAAATGCATACGTGCAACAACCCTCACGCCCCCTAGCACCGGACATAGACAAATGTATTTGGTGAAGTCATTAATGTCATGAAGTTATTAAGGCTTTTACGAGTGGAAATCAATTAGCGCACTTATTGTGCTTTAGTATTTTGTAAGAAAATTAAATATCACTTTACCTCCCGTTGTGCTACATATATATGTATAACACATTATTTCACGTTAAACGCTTTTTACATCCGATAATATGCATCTAATTAAATATGTTTTAAATCCATCAGCAAAACATTATTAACCACATGTTTGTACCTTCTTAAGAAAAATATATTCATTTCTGAGGCAAAATGTACGTGTGTTTTATCAAAGGTCATGTAAAATACTACAGATATCTGAAGAATAATTCAAAACACTCGAAATAGAAACTTGCCATGTATACACCGTAGGGAAGACAACACGAAATTTATATATATGTGACATGTAAAATTTAGTTATCTAATAAAAAAATGATATACGGTAATATGTACAAATAAATAGATATATAGCTTTGAGTACAGCGAAATACAACTTACAACATTTTATACTGCATGATCGACTCATATCTAATAGAAGAAAATAGTCAGTACATTATTATACTATTCCTCTTAATAGACTTATTCATTATTAACACGTGCATTAAATACTTATATTAGGTATTATACTATTAAATAGTATAATACCTAATTATTGACACATCGTTCAAATTAATTCACGATATACACGTATTTACACAGTAAATGAAAAAGATGTTAATATAGATAAGATATTGTTAAAACTTTGTATCAAATGTCTCATTTGTATGCATAGGCTTAGTGGAAAGTGTTGATATCAAAATGAGTATTGATTCATTTAAGACTATCGAAAAATCAATGTGTCGAAATAAAATTCCAAATTAAACTAATTTATCAAACTAGGAAGGCTTCGAAACAACCAATTTTGCAAGTCAAAACAATAATTCTTACCTATTTAAAACGAAGAAAGAAGATTCAACTCACAGAAAACATGCTTGAAAGTAAATCAATCACTTATTGCATAGCTTTACAAATTATATCAAGAAAGATATGTCTGTCCCTTATCTATTGATTTCAATAAGTCTTATGTTAGTGTTATGCATAATGATATGCATTAGAACTATGTTCTCGAGAATATAGCAAACTTATGATTTAAGGTAGATATTTCGTTTACATAATTGATAATCATTATTAAATTGTTTGTGAAGACATTATAGCAATGTTTAACTGGCAATAAACGCCGTTATTCATTTGTGTCTTCCTTTAAATGTTTAAAGAGGCAGGAAACAACTTCCGTAACTTGAAATTAAATGTGCCATTACATATGTTACGTTCAGAACGTCTCAAAATAATACAACAAAATAAACGTTGATCTTTTTGACTTCAAGTACGAAAAGTGTCCACATTAATACTATAAAATTAAAACACATACCAAAGCATCTGAAAAGAAATCTCTCTCTTTTCATTTATGTTATTTTTGCGTTGACGACATAAGAGATCATTAGAACAGCAAATATTTTATATTAAAAATGCAAGAAAAAAAAGGAAATGTCAAACTGAAAAGTTAACATTGTGTATATTGACTAGTAAACCTAACACTATCTTAAGATATAGTTTTTAGACAGTGTCATATCTAACAATAATAACATGAAGTTCTGAAAAGATACTATTTTAAAAGTCTAGTATTGTACTGCGACAAACATCTAATACAACACTATTAGTAAAAATATTAGTGTTACATTGTATCCATATTATAACTATAACCGTTTTATCTTACCATCTATAATATGTTATATCACTTGAAATATAAAACTGAAACAAGACACTGCAACATAAACTATATTTAATACGTATTATGTTAGAGATGAAACCCATGAACTACTTAACGTTTAATGATCTTTATCACTTACATCATTTTTTACGAAACAGAAGCACGTAAATAATTTGTAACTTAATATAATTAAACAATATCATGTTAGAAACCATTTTGATATTGGAATTTTGCTCGCCGTGAGGTACATATCAACAGACTCACTCCAATATGTTCATTGTGGACGTGGATGCCGGCATAATAGTATCAGCCTTTAAATGGATATAAAGTGAATTCACTTGCAATAATGAAGAAGAGCAAATGTATGATATAGGATTATTATCATATTGTTGAAATATCGATGAAATAATATTTATCATTTTTATAAAGTTGAAAAATATTAAAATTCCGTAATATTCAGATGTTATAAGGACATCGTAGTTGGATAAGTGTATATAGAACAATAAAGGACGAATTTTGTGAAATATAACTTGTATATGTGTATGTGCCAAAATAATTGTATGTCAACTGTTTAAATGTTACTGGGACAGTTTATGAAATGTTTTCTCAAAATTCAACATGAAAATGGGTAAATTAATATACAACGTTGTTTCATTCGTTACAGTATTGTCCAGCCATGTGTGCCATTGCCTTGGAGCAAATAAAAAGAGCGATAGCTTTGAAGATGTTCTATATCACCAAAACGCAACACTTATTAACCTTGATATTACAATTGATGTTAACTCAACAAATAATATACAGACAACAAGGCGTAATAATTCCATAATCAACATATTAAATAAGAGCAACTCAAATGGATATAATATTTCGGGAATAGAACAAACAACTAAGAGTGGGTTGAATTATTCTGATGACACTCCACTACCGAAGACGATATTGATAGCAAGCCTGGCAGTTGCAGTCGGCATTTTCCTGTTTATTTGTCTTGCTTATAAATGGCATACAATCCAACTCGATTCTCAAGCAAAGGAATTGGCTATGGTTATCGGTTATGGGCATTGCCCGAGTGCTTGTATTCCATGTTCACCTTGTCACAATTCTCACAGACTTCTTCCACCAAGTGATTCAATAACCATAGGCTCACCATCTCTATCTGAAAACGATTGGAATGGAACACGACGAAAAAGTTTAAGAACTCCATCACCAATATTGTTATCACCTCCTAGTTTAGCTAATGAGAGAGGATCCAGCTGGAGTGCTCTTTCAGACCAAGAAGTTATTAGCCATTCTCCGCGGCGACATTCTACGTTTTTATTATGATTATATACAATCATTTCTTAAAAAGAACGGACAACATTGTCATTGCATAATGGTATTCTATTCTTAAAGTTTCAGCATTCGCATGAATTAAGTAGTATTATATATGTTCCTGCATCGAGTCAATAAATATTGTCTATGTAACTTATATTTAAAAGAAGGAAATATCCACACCAAACATATACTTGTTCATTTTGTTTACAATATAATATTGCTTAATCCCTTGTATGACTTAGCCTATCAATATAAGGTATTGACGATTCACGGAAATACAATAGAGCTTGGTTTAGCTGAATTATGATTTGATTGTGTTGCTTTTTACCTGAAAAAAGACTTCTTATGCAATTCATTATATACCATGTGTAATTTTCTAAATAAGTATCATGTCAAGTTCAATATTTTTTAACAGTTATAGAAAAGATGCTTATGTCCGATTCACGTACAATTATCAGCATATATGAATGATCGTGACACATTTTAAGATTAGTTGCAGACACTCGCATTTTTTACCATTAGGTAATTTATTTGAACTATCAATCTTTTTATATTCGTAGTACTAGTGTCGTAGTATTTTGATGATAAATTTATCTCAAGCTTGGTTGAATATATTTTGAAAAACAAAATACTCATTGCAAAATTTTTTAGGGATTACTCCATCAAAAGTATTTTGTCAACTGATAGTCAAAGATACCAAAACGAACTGCAACAAATGTTGTACGTTTGGGACGATGTAGACACTGTAAGCAGATGTTTACACAGATAAACCTCTCAAACACCAGATGTACGATATCATGTATCACAACATTAATTGTTTACAACTACTAATGGTTTAGATAGATATCAACTGAATGTTTATTCGTGGTATCCTTTTACATGCTATGGAGTAAATAAAATAATGATTTTTTTTTTAAAAAGCAGAACCGCTTTCACGTATCAAAATAACACTTATATGTCAACATATTTTTGCGATTCTTATTTTAAATGATGTTACAAGCGTTTAAGTGTTGTTTTAATTTTTGATTTTTTTTAAATCTTGCACAATAAAAATGATTATTCTCGCAACGTATAGTGAGCTAATGACCTGAAATTTGAAGATTATCAAATGGTAAAAAAACTCTGTTAACTCTCTTTGATATCATGTTTTAAAAATCAAATTAACGATGTGTACTTTTTAATTCCTTTTTAGAGGATTTATTTTTCAATATCGAACGCAAAATGCTATAATTTTGTCTAAAATTTAATTTAATATGTAGTTTCTTAAAAATTATTCGAATACGGCATAATCAAGATATACTGGCAAGTTATGAATATCAATTTATTAGTTCAGATAAATTTTTGTGAATTTTCTTTTAAAAATATATAATTATGTGCAAAATTGTGTGGCTGTGTCATTTTGTCATTTAAATTATTTAAGAATTCGAATTTTTTTATAAAACATGAAATAATTCTTTTAAGTAATTGGAAATTGTAACACCTAACTCGAAAGATTTTAGAAGGATTTGATTCGGTTTATAATTTCAGTCTACTTTGCTTATTGTACATCATCGTCGGGTATATATTCCGTACATACTACACTATATATTGCATACATATTACATTATTTAGATAGAAAGTGTAGTATGTACGGAACATATACTGTGGGTGATCGAAGATGATTGTACTTTTACATGTACTTGTAATACTTGGAAAAGTTTACCTTACACTGTACATGTAAAAGTAAAATAGAAAAAAACTTAACACATGCGCTGGTTGGCTTGTTATTATGTATTCATTCGTTTTATTATCTCAGCAAAAAAATAACTGATTCAGTACAAAAATGAAACCCTGGTAGATACATACCTACGTAAAAATGTAATGATGTAGGGACTCGTACAGATATGAAATTATTTTTGAGCATAACCAGAAATTTAGTTTATAAAGATTGCTTATGAGTTGTTCGGTTTTAGTGGAAATAAATGTTTAAAGAACAATTATCTAAAAACGTATGCTGCGTCGTCTTTTGTTGCGAACACTATTAACTAATAATACCTGTGTAGTGTCGGTTTTTGGTTTAATAAAATTTAAACTGAGGAAACACAAATTTTATAAAAAAAAATACTGATTGGGTCTTGAATTAAATTCATTAGTGTTCCCACAATTAAATTATATTACTTAGATTAGTTAGAAAAACGAAATTATGGGAAAAGTGTTTTCCCTGTCGGTCGAATGATATGACATTATTAATATACCGGAATTTATATTAAAAAGATTCTAACACTTCTGATGATTATTTCACTATAGACAAAGAAAAAAACGGTGTTAAACTGCCAATAAACACTGGTTAGGGAATACTTGTATATGCGGCTGTTATGTTTTCTCCCTCAATTATATAATTTACAAAGTCTTTTAAAGCAACAATAAAAAAGCATTTTATTGATATTTCATTTTTTCTAATGTTTTCTTTTCACACAATACCGAAATAATATCACCAATACACTAACGCCGCATATTTTATTCATATCAGTTAATAAATATTTTGACAAACGGCGCCAATCCGTAAGCAGAGTAATGACGTCTTCCTAAGTATACAACTCATTCATAAACGCTGACGTCATTTCAAACATAAAATAATGATAAATTGGGCACTGATGTAAACACAAAACAATCCATTCTAAGGCGTAGTTTTTTTATTGTTGAAAACTTTATTAGATAACTTTCTTTTCTTATTATTATAATTTATTTTGCTTAATAATTTCTATATCTTAGCAACGGTAGGGTGCGAAATCAAACAGCTTTATACGAAAATCGGCACCGGAAGTTATTTCCGCTTGAAAAAATAACATTTGTGATCTTCCTAATTCTATATTGTTAGAAATGAAATAATATCGGTCTTAGCGGTGTTTATCGGCTATTTAACAGTTTTGTCGTTTTAATGCGAAAAATTAACTCAAGTCAATTCCTTCGCATCATAACTCCAAACCGGTGTTAAATAGCCAATAAACACCGCTAGGACCGATATTATTTCTTAAATAAAACGACAAATTAATAATGACAATATTATGTATCACAAGACTTTTATTGAAAAAAGTGTTAAACAAATAGAAATTCACGTTTACAATAAAGAAAAGTAATTGATTAATAAGTTTCGAATATTTACCTTCCAATTATTATTAACCTGTGATGTATTAAACATTTGTTTAATAAGCTTTACACCAAGTTCGTTTGTCTATTGATACTTAACAATGCATTTTTGAAAATGTTTATATTATCAACATTGTCCTAATCTTAATTCCAAAGCCGTTATAATTGAACACATGTTACGAAAAATTAATTTTATTTACATATAAAAATGACTTTCAAAGTAGTAAAATAATCCTTAGAAGAAAACAGATGAGCAAAAATATATTTTATTTCTGAAAGTAATTACTGATATATTTTGTTACGTCAAGCAATTTAATATTAGGAAAAAAAAACACTTATGAAATGAAATGTTTTGATTGTTTGAAATGTTCTCGGTAAAGGTAATTCAATCATTTTGTAAACAGCTACTGACTGGCACCTTGCCAGTGATCTTGTGTTACTGCGTCGTGCGACACATAAATACATATATAAATGACTCGTGCCCTTGTTGTTTGGTGCATTCATTTGTTCGTTTTTGCATGACGCATTAGATTTTTACTGTAAACATTTATTTTCAGGTATGTGATAAAAAGAATATTATATTCACCAGAGACTCCATAATGTAATTTTATACAATTCGTTTAATAAATTCAGTATGAATCTACATTCATTTATATAAATATCCTCTGTATATGTTACAGTGCTTGTGCACTACAATATGTCGCTATTTTATTTTTCAACTTGACGTTTCATTGTTACCTATATATGTTATTGGAATAAATATAAAAAACGTTTCCCTCTAGAGGACGTTGACCAGCCATAAAGACAATGTATCGTTTACGAAGACACGAATCGAATTTATATGACATATTAATTCACTGTAATAAACGAAATAGTTGTTCAAATTTTCTTTTGATTTTCAGTAATGTTTAGCGATGTCCAATTTGTGTAAATGAATCAGATATATCGAAAACAGTAACAGCAATACGCGAGATAGAAATTCACGGGTATTTGAAATCAAATCATATTGCTATTTCAATCACACTCACTGGTGCCATGTGTAAAATTGACGGCTGACTTTTCATCTACTTGATTTACGCTGGCACCTTCAAATTAGTGTTGTTATCTATGAAACACAAGCTACTTTGAATTTGTATTTTCATTTAATATTATTCAGAATGATATGCAAATGACTGATAACAAGAAACAAGAATATGCATTCAAAGAAAATAAAATAGGTATGGAATTCGCGACGTAACGACAAAGAGCATTGATTTTGTATTTTCTTTTAATGTCATCCATAAGGATATGCAAAAGACTGATAGCAGGAAACAAGTACATGCATACTAAGAAAGTAAAATATGTATGGATTTTGCGACATAACGTAAAGTTACGTTTTGTTAGCTTAACTGGATCTTTTTTAACTTTGTGTTTCGTTTCAGTTGAATTACATGAACTATGGTCAAATAACCATAAAATACTATTTAGGCAATGTTAACATAATGTTAAAAATATACATTTTTATTGTGTCCCTTCATTGCACGACAACCATTGATTGAAACAATAAATCGTCACTTAAGACCACTGACACAAAAGTCTACAAAGAAGTTTAAATGTTTATTTAATTTTATATAGTATATGAAAAAAAACTCCGCCTGTTTAGAAGATGATAATAGAAATATATACAAATTAATTCCATACGATATTCAAAAGTTTTGATTTATAAATCCAATATATTTTACAGTGGAAAAGAGTGGCGACGAATATTGTTTCTTACATCTTGGTCTGAGTATGTCTTCGAGGATGTTTTAGCGCAAGTTTCATGTCTGGACGTTATGTTTTCTCTCCATCCTCTATCAAGTGTGCTATCTAGCTGGCATGATTGATGATCCGATGAAAGAAGATGTGACGAGAGTGATGTGTTTCTATCATGGCACCTTTGACAGTGATTATTCAGAACTTTCCTGTCAAGTTGGATGGAATGGAACTTATAGGCAACACAGATGAAAATAAAATTGAAAACGATAACCGTCGGTCCTGCGATTATAATTGGCAGAGGTAACGGTGTCTCTTTGAAATTTCCCATCAGTTTCTCTGTTTCGTTTCCTTTCATGAGACTATTGGATTCATTTGACTTGTGAACAACAGCATGAACATACTTGATGTCTCTCAACGTTTGAGTTATGTTTGTGTTATTTGTCACAGGAGTGTTTGTTGAATAATGATGCGGGGTGACTTCTATCCTCTTTGTTTCCTCATTTATTTCTCCTGAACATTCTAAATATTTTGTCATGAAATAAAATGCACATATTTTATAAGACAAACTTGTAATCCTCATTATATCGAGATTTAAAAATATTTTTGAATTTAAATATAATTAAAGACTATATGATTATCCGTGTATTTCGTTTTTGATTAATCCACAAAATTTCCATTGGTTTGAAATTAAACTGACCCAATCGCGTCCACAAATTTGACCAATACATTTGATATAATGATATGCCATATCATTCACATAACTCGTTTAATTATCATGAACAAACTGCGCATTTGTTGTCCTAAGGGATTTGTTAATGGTAAATACTTTACAATATAGTGAATCGTATATTGACAGTGAATGCATACATTAAAATTCAATGGATTTTACATTCATTATCAGTTTCCAATTCCATTTATAAGCTCCATTAATATCTGAATACATAAGGTATTGATTCATTTCGGGAGACTACAAGTTATGAAGTTTGAATTCACCGGTGATAAATGTTGAGTTTTCAAACTACGACTTTCTGGGGAGAACTCTTAAACCTTTATACTTGCAATAGTTGTATGGCAGTAGCACAAAGGGTCAAAATTCTCTTAATACTCATCTTGTTTTTCGGGATTATTCATTTAAATAATTATGTTTTTGACTACTGAAATTTTGTTAAAGCCAGCCGGTGTAATGTTCATGATATATGCTGCACATGTTTCATTGTCTTCAGTGAAGATGAGTTAACAGTGTGTACATAATTATTTATTTTGCTACAGTTACTGCAGTTTCCGAAACATATCCGTGTTTAATATACCCGCAACAATAGGACAGCAAATGATGTATAAAGGAATTCCATAATGCCAGTTCTTTACTAATATTCACTTTTCTCAAATAATAATCTCAGATACGCTCATTTAATATTTTATGTTTTCGGTTTCGGTGAAAAAAAGTTAAAATTTCGCGTTTCCTTTTAATTACAAAAAAGAAATAAATAGAGATATTATTGTGCTGACGTTCTTATGCCTTGGTTTTATACAGCTTCATGAAAACAGGAAACGGAAATAGATTTCCGTATGCCTCAATATCAATTTTAATATATCGGATATTGTTCTGTCTTAATGAAATATTTCTTCCTATTAATTCTGTATATGTATTGAAATATGCTATAAAGCAATTTACCATTTGCTTTTGTCCACTATCAACTTTTAAGATATTGAATAAATGCTTTTAAAATATTCATTGTTCTATGAATTCAAAACATATTAAAGAACGAAAAAGTATTATTAAGTATTACGCAAAACAATAATTTCAAAGAAATAATAAATCAAAAGCGTTTGAGGCCAATGGCATATCTTTCAACGAATTATTACGAATCCTTATTATCATAGAAAACATGGGACTGATTGAATATGTTGGATTAACGATTATATTTGTGTTAATTATTTTCCCTGAAGCAGACAAGCTTATATTGCGTCATATTTTGGAACAGAGAAACTGTACGAATATAAATGTAAAAATACATTGAAAACATTGGTGAACACGAATGAAGTATCTTGCAACATTTAGAAATTTGTTGTTGTTGATGGGTTTTATTTTGCGCCAACACAGAAGATGTCATATGGCGACATTCCAGCTTTACTTGTAATCAAAGACCTCAGGATGCCGCTCCGTACTTTTTTAAGGCATGGAAGGGCATCTGAGTATAACCAACAACGTTCAGTAAGCTTGCTGGCTAGCTTCTTCACATGTTATTTCTGGCGGGATTCGAGACCACAGCGGTGAGAGGCAAGTGGTTTGAAGTCAACGACATTAACTACTTGCCCATGAACGTGCATATTAATTTAAGATAAAAGGATGGAGCGAAGCAATGACCGTTGACTGCTACAACCAATAAGCAAATTTAAAGATAAATACATGTCCGTGTTAGGCAGTTACAGAAGTGTGCTTTTTTCCAATTATGAAAGTCTATATTTAGTTAATATGTATTTTAACACATTGTACTTTGAAAACATACTTTCAGAGAGCAAGGCAAATATCGTTATATTTAAATGCATGTTTTATCATTTGTTTTAGGTTTGGTTAATTTGGGCCATTTGTAATAAACGTTTACTGTACACTTTCATCGAATTGCCAAAATTTATTCTTCCGCATTTGGTCACTTTCAGGCTCTGAGTTATTCTACTTAGGAGCATATTCCTGCGTTCCGGTAGATATGATAACTTTAAGTGTATATTGTAAAAATATTGGCTTACTTATAATGTTTCGATGGTTGAACCTGGAATAAATGAACGAGTTAGCAGAGTCAGAGTTTAAGGGATTATTGTCTATATTTCCTTTAACATTCTCTCAAATTAAAACCATATAAGCGCATGAAACAGTCTCCGATACCTGCACCATTTCTTATAACAAAACAGTTATATATCATAAACAAGCATTTAACATTTTGAAATATTACTCACACGCTTTTCAATAAACATAATGTAACATTTTGAAATATCACTCTAACGCTTTCCCAATATACAAACTAATTTTATGATGACGTTATATATATTGCAAAAGTTTATTATAAATTAATGAGTCGCTTGAGTAATAGATAAAAAATTAATTTTAAAATCGTTTGGTATCGATAGAATGTCAACACAAACAAAAGTATTATGTAGTCTATATTGCTTTCAGAAATCCTTTAGGAAAACACAATTTGTTTGCGTATGATTTGGGTAGTGTGATATATCGTTAAAAAAATACTGTTTACTTTTTACACGGATTCGACAAATGATTTTCTTTTTAAAGATCTAAATTTCTGCAATATTAAATATCTTTTCAAAACAGCTTTATTGTTTGAGACTCATACTGATAATCTAGCTGAAACACTGCAATTTTAACAACAAAATATTACAATTATAAGAATTGTTATTGATCAAACACTCGTTTTCAAAATAAAATTATAGAATGTATAATAGGTTTGGATAATAAGTTAATTTTAAAAAAAATGGTATTATATTTTCATTGCATGTAACAAGTCATCTCTAAAATTGAGAGGCAAACGATTCGTGAATAGATAGGTAATTACGTTATTTCGAAACTGAACGAATATACTTAAAGTTAAAATGAAAATGGCGAATATTAAATTATCAAATCAAATTCTTTGTATTTTTCATATTGTTTTCATAGAAAACTATTTATATTACATTTCCCTCCCCTCATTTCACCACCCTTGTGCCTACTTTCGTTTATTTCAAAGAAATAATGTGGTTCTACCTCATTTAAGTATACATTCATTTGCAAACGCATTTAATATCAAGCGTATTTAGAAATGACACAGGTGACCTTATGACGCCAAAATATTACATACATATTTTGTTCCCTTTACGTTCATATTTGCGAACAAAAATTAAACAGAAATCATCTGACTTATCGTCTGTGATTCTATTAATTCCTATATGTGTCTTTCAAAGAAATACTAGGATCATGATCTGTAAATGAATATTGTCTTCTTCCAATGTATGATCACATTTAAGAAAATATACAGCTCATTAGACCACCGCAGTTTTCTGTATGAAATAGCTGTTATGGAATAATAATGAAATGACAATTATATCAAATCAAATCCACTGAAGAATGCCCGCAAAACGAAAGCAATTTCCAGTTGTTTTGTGTTTTTGCTTTAATGATATTTTATTACTTTACTGTGTAAATTATCAGTCAAAACAATCACAGCAATTTAGCAAGTTTCTCAATCAAATCAGCCGCAATTTAAAGTAAAAATGGCACGTCCGTTTTAATGACATTTCTTTCCTCTCCAATTTTCTATGAGAGAGTTATCACTTAGCAATACTCGTAACCTATTGTATAAATTGTAGACATCCTCATGCACTACGTAAATATATAAATACGTGGCTTTTATTTTCTTTCATTTCAAGTGCAAGTCATACAAAATTTTACCGTAGTTACATTATTTCTAGATTATATTGATTTTAAATGCTGAACCTTTTGCTATGTTGACTCACCTGATCGTAGTATCTGATTATTCTGCATTTTCCTAATTGCTAAATGATTAAACATTTACTATTCCCTAACGCTAAAATGATTCTAAGATATACGTATATAATAAGATACATCAATCGTGAATGTTTGTCAAGTCCTTCTTAATGAATATTAATATTCGAATATCTTTGTAGAGGTGTTCGACTTTATAAATGTTTACTACGGTTTCATATTCCTAGATGTTTGTTGTTGTTACTTTTCCACAATATAAGCAACTTAGTGTAAATATATATATTTAGTCAACTGACAAATTTTTGTTACAATTTCTGTATCTAAATAAATTGTATAAACTTGTTATTTATGCGTTGGCTTGTTATTGTTATCGTATAATTACGTTGAAATCAGATAAGCAGAAACTTTCTAGACTCGTCATCTTTCGCCATAATGTAAATTAATAAATATAATCTTCAATAATTATTGAAATGTCTTTTAGCTACTTACTACCTAAAAGCGCATACTGATATAGTTTTTCAAGTTCAGACATTAACTGGTACAATGTACTAAAGTATCTAATTTAAATAACATATTTAGAGAAAAGTGAACAGAGATAAGACACGTGTTATTTCCTCATAAAATATCTCAGTTATAGATTTGATATTTGTGTGTGTCATTGTGCGACCCCCTTTCCATTGAGAAAATAGTGCTTTCAGATTCCTGATGAATTGCTTCCCCGCCTTTTTTATTTAAACTTAATATACCATCCATACCTACAAGGTGATTTCATTACAGTCGCTTTCCTGTAACAAGAGATGTGACATGACCAACCAAGCTGATTAAGTGCATTTAATTGTTAACGGTTTCAAAAGAAGAAATTTCTTGAATGAAAGTAAGGTACTGAATCTTTTAATGTGTTCGTGAACAATTATGCTAACAATTCGTTAACTCACCATTTGTTCTACTTTAAACAATTATAAGCTTTGAATTATCGTCAATAATCCATTTTGAAAGCAGAAATACGTTTTAATACTCAGAAGGTTTTATTTCAGATCCACTTTTTCTATATATTTTTACATAATGAAAAAAGATTTAGCTTTTATACTAGGGAGACAGACGATCTGATACGAATATAGAACTTTTAGTGTAATGAGTAATAAAGCTCAATTTGATATCAATATATCTTTTTCCTTTCAGACGTACGGAAACTAGTGGTGGCCATTTCTATGGATCTAGAACAATCAAGGTCATGTATATATTTCGTTAAACCAAAAAAATTGATACTGAAATATAATATATATATATATATATATATATATATATATATATATATATATATATATATATATATATATATATATATATATATATATATATATATATATATATATATATATATATAATAGAATTGTGCATTTCAGCGAACTGTAGTTCTGTTGTTGTGTGCGCATTGATTTAGTGAAAAATCACGAAAACGGTCTCAGGGAATTGCATCATTCATTATAGCAAAACAGTTAAATATCATTGAGAAACATTTCATTTTGATATATCAGTCTCACGCATTTCGAAAAATTTATTTAAGCATCTTGATATATCAGTCAATTGAATTTTATCATGACGATATATTTAAATGCAACAGTTTATAAATAAACGAGTTACTTGATCAACAGATATGACAATTAATGTAAAAATCAATTGGTATCGATAGAATGTCAACATAAAGAAGATTATGATGTAGTATTTACTGCTTTTAAGAAATCCCTTAGGAAAACACAGTCTGTTTGCGTATGATTAGGGTAACGACTACGAATGGTATATCGTTATCAAACTGGTGTTTACTTTTTGAATGTATTCAATTCGTCATTCTTCATTTTATTCACGAATCTTTGGCCTGTCAAATTTCAAGATAACATGTTACATGCAATTATATTATAATACATATTTTTGGTAGCACACAATCCGAACTTATTATTTATTCCGTTGTGTGGAAGTTTACAGTTTATATTTTGAAAAAGAATGTTTGAAAAAAGTATGTTACCCATGATTTCTATATAATTTTCATGGATCATTTGATTTTAAAAAAATGCAATGCAACTGCAAAATTACATGCAAATGATTTGTAAATGAATACTTAATAACACTCTTTCGAATAAGCGTATTAAAAGATTATCAACAGAAAATATTGGTTAATCCGAATATGCTGAATACTGCTTTCTAGGCTTGGTAGAAAATTGCTCACATATTTATTATCATGTAGGTTGCATAAAAAACAGCAGCTTAAAGATGTCGATGCTGCAACACCTATGTTTAAGTAGTAATATTGTGTAAGTGCGTTGTGATAGATAAATTTTCATGAAATTGCAAAAGACTTTAATCAATGTTAAGCGTATTTGAATGTTACATGTATTCTAGCAACCTCATGTTTGATCTAAAGGTAGTAATTATCTATCTATTGTTGCTTTTCTTTTTCTTAACGTTTTTTAAATTTGAATTAGGTACCATTAAGGAAAAGTAAAACAGACGCTTCAACTGATATCATTACAGAACAAATGCTTCAATAGTACAGACCTTATTACGTCAGCGAGAATGAATTTATGAACTCAAAAAATTCTGATATGTGTCTTTGTAAAACATATTATTGCCTAAATCTCGTATCAATGTCCTGTAAATTAATATTGTCTTTCTTCAATATTCAATTTTATATAGGAAATCGACGACACACTAGGTCAGGCCAGTGTGCTGTATTATACAGACTCCATGAAATATAATAGAAAACAATTCTGTCAAATGTGAATAATTTCCAATATCAATTCAATTTAAGTGAAGAATAAATTTCCGGAAATGAAGGAAATTTCCAGTTGTTTAGATTTTTATTGATTTTTTTCCTGTGATTTTAATACAAATTGAAAATTTATCAGTTGAAATGATCACAAAAATATTCTTATTCCAATAATTGGCATGTACGTTTAAATGGCATTGCTATTCTCTCCAATTTTCTATGTAATAGAAAGAGCACCGAAACACGAGGCTATCTGATTTGTACGAGGGGGCGTAGCCCCCGAGTATAAATCAGATTGCCGAGTGTTTTGGTGTTCTTTCTCTTTTGTATCATAGTTAAACATGACAGCACGTTCCCCGTTGTCATAATATGAAACCCCAGAAAAAATTAACCAATGAACGAGCATTTGAATATGATATTTCTGTCGCTTTCCTTTTCTCTGCCGTCACAATAAGTAAACCCCAGCAAAAATGAACCAATCAACGGGCATTATCTGGAGTGCGGGTAACTGATACCTGCACTCTAGTTACCGCACTGTGCATGTATATGTATACGATTTAACTCTGACACTTTTTCAACAGAAAGGTCCCCAAACTATGATACAAGAGAAAGATATCTCTTAGCAAAAATCGTAACTAAATGTTTATAATGTAGACTTCTCAAGGTATTCACATGATGATATAGATGCTTTGCTTCTATGACCAAGGAGTTAGATCCTTGGCATCGAATTAGTGTTCACTATGCAGAGTTAATTCATTAAAATGAGACTAAAGTCGAATGACATCAATCTGTTATTGATGGCTATTTTTTTTATACATTGGGGCTTATTTGTAACAAAATTAAGTGTACAGCCGATATGTACCTTTAATCATGTAAAACAATTTACGAATGACACCCTAGGTTAACGAGATCCAATATAAACAGAGGTATAAGGCATCAATTATTAACTTATTAAGTATGGTGGCTGATTTGTGCCATGTCGTCTTTAATTTTCGCACAACAGAGCGCCAGTTGAAAACAGGAAAATACGACAAAGTGGTGACTGTCGTAGCATCATGTTTTCGCCTTGCGTCCCGCGGAGCGTAAGTACGACTGGCATTATCAGTTGCGATTTTCACAGAAAAATAATTTTTATGTATTTGCACTAGTTATTGTTTGCTTTAATTAATTGCATTTCAATACCCAGATAATATTTTTGCATATATTTAATAATTTTGATCATTATGTAAACGTATGTGATTTTTGTGACGAGACGAGCATGTTTCCATAAAATGCTGCTGGTATTTAATTTGTTATTGGGTAAATATATATTTATGTAGTATTTATTTCTCCAAGTCAGATCACATATATATATGTCAATATAAATCTGTACAAATGCATTGTGTGATACAATTGTTATTTTTGCTTCTACATATTATACTTTTGTATTGAAATTGTTGCGTAAATATCACAAGAACCGTAATTAATTAAGTCAAATCTTTTTAAAATTTGTATAAGAAAATGTTCATTGAACCTTTCCTGCGTAAAGGTGGTATGCGCAAAATGTGTACCAGTTTAACCGAATTATCTGATTCTATTTCTACTGAAAATAATTTGATACCTGCATGAGGTGTAACTTTTTGTTATCGGGCAAATGCGTACCTATAACCATATGATAATATATTGTGTCCGTGAAAGAATTCTGACAAATATCATACCTATTAATTAATCATATACAAAAGTAATAATTATGTTTCTCAGAATTGTCTTTGGCGCACACTGTATGTGCACGTTGAAGACAAAGGCTTGACATTGTAATTAGAATACAGGTATATGTATACAACTAAGCATTGATAGCATTCCCTTCAAGTAGAACGACTTTTTAATTAGGTTATTTCTGTTTCTATTATAGTAACTCTGATAAATTGTTAATGCACAGGCTAAATAATACATTTTAAAGTACTACAAGTTGTATTTGTTGGTTTTAAATCAATTCTATCGACTATTGTTTATCATTTAAATGATTTATTGACATCACTGTACAATTATTATGTGTATTTTATTTACCATCAATTGTTTTCCGTATGACTGTTGAGTTGGGATGGGACGGAATGAGTTAAATTTTAAAGTAATGTTGACATTTAACTTAACGTATGGAATTCAGTTAGACCGTATTTATCAAAATAAGGTTGATTGATAAAGAACAATGCTTTCAATAACTGACATTTGAAAACTGTTACGTAGAAACGCTTATTAGATAAACTCTTGTTTGATGTTTAACCGTCTTTGAATATACTCTATGACCTGTAGATAAATGTATCAAATTGAAATGCTTGACATTCATCTTCATTTATTATTGGTAGTGCTAGACAGTCTGTTTAACCTCTACTTACTTGGTCACCAAAACAAAACTTGAAAGATTCACATGCTTGTATACGTACTTGTATATCGACAAATATATTTCGTGAAGTCAGTTATTGAGCTTTTACAAGTGGCAATCAATTAATGCACTTATTGTGATTTAGTATTTTCTACATTTTGTTTCCGTTTTGCTACCTTTACAACAAATTATTTTACGTTCAACGATTAAAACAACCAATAATATACATACAATATGCTTAAAACGCATCAGTTAACCATTATTAACCACATGTTTTCACCTTCTTCAGACGAAAGTATTCATTTCTGTGACATAATGTGCGTATGTTTATAAAAGTGATGTCATATACTACAGACTTCTCAAGAATAATTCAAAACACTTGGTTTAGAATAGAAGCACAGCAGGGAAGACAACATGAAACTTATAAACAATATGTGTAATGATGTTATGTGTAAAATTCGTTACCTCATAAAATATGATGTAATACACAGGGTATAATGAAAAATAATCCTGATATATCGTTTTTATACTGCATGATCGACTTTTATCTAAAAGATAAGAAGTCAGTACATTGTTATACTATTCTTTTAATTGATTTAATCATTATAAATAGGCCAAAAAGTATAGTACCTGATTATATTGACACTTACATCTTTTAAATCAATACAGTATATACACTTTCAAGTATGTACGCATGTTAGGTTTGTGAACTTAAAAACATATATATGCATGTATTTAAAAAATGGATTGTTTTCTAAATGTATAATTCACCCCTAAATAAATCTTGGTTTAAGTTTGGTTTAATTTCACACCCGTCAATAAATTTAATTATGTTATTCTATGGTACTTATACTTATTTACATGACAAGGCTATTATCAATATAACTAATCCACCTACTACTTGATCTTATCAAGTGTGTGCATATCTGTATATATTTACTTACATCCGAATTATCCCACGACTAAAAACGAATAACGGTTAGTTCCAACAGCGTTACAATACTATTTATAGAAACTTTAGGATTTATAAATGCACATTAACTCGTAGATACTTTAAAAAGCTTAATATATACTTCATAAAAAGAATCAGCAACATAGTGTCTGTAGCAAGCAAAACAGACTCATCTTGAATTTATATAATTATGTAATATTATTGCTAAAGATGCGTAAAGGTCACAGAGGTCATGTGGGCTTTCTCAAAGAATGGTGCGAGATAAGTCTTTATTGTGATTTTTGATTATCTGCTTTTATATCAAGGGGTCTGAAATGAATCTTAAAACAAAAAACTGAGACAAATTTCCGTTTCAAAGAAAATGTCCTAACTTATATTTCCTGTGATATGACTTTTATAATTTCTGAATAGCAATGTTGCTGGGCATTTACAAAATGCGAATAAAAGGGTCTGTCATTGTAGTTCTTAACTATTCTCAGGAGAATGCATTTGTTTATAGTACACAGTATTTGACTGAAGATAAAAATGTTTACTGAAACAGCCTTAAAGTGACATTATGCTCATCCGCAGGTAAATGGTCGGTGAACGGGTAAAAATAAAATAAAAAACTTGACATTTCGTCTTAATTGGTTCAATTTTACATATTTATAAGACAAAATAATCAATAATCCACATAGCCAACGGAAATGTCTATAAATATCCTTTAGAATGTATTGGAAATGTGCAATTCTAAAAAAAGAGTGGGGCAGTCTTTTTATTATTATTTAGATCGTTTTTATATTGTATCATAAACAGTTTTCTTTATCAGCTGTTCGTCAATCATACTTTTCAAAGTCAATCTTTTGAAAAATACTACTTATTCAACTCAACTTTTCAGTGAAAAAATGAGCACAATGTCATTTTAAGTTAGTCGTAAAGTTGGTTTTATGTCCTAGAACTTAGGATACAGTTATGACTTTCTATGAAACGCAGCCCTGGATACAATCTTCATATGATTTTGGTACCTCCAAGCCTGCCAATTGGAGACATATGCGACATGTGATTAACACCCTTTTCCTGTGAAGGAACGCTCTAACATGAATATATCCAAGAACGAAAATAGCTAAAACGATTATGAAATGTACTGTTCCGCCTTTTAAACGTATTTACAAGAATGTGAAAGTGGTTCACATCTTTTCAGATTTCAATATCTTCTTGCATCACCAAATATAACATATTGCTACAATTGCTAATTAAGTGCATTTTCTTGTAAATGGTTGTTGTGATTGAAGGAAATCGTCAGGACATCGATATGAAATTCATTCATTTAAAAGCTTAGCAGATTCTTTTTCATTTGTTATGGTAAAATTAAATATTAAACCGGTCGTTTTGTAATGCGTTTTTAAAATTACAAATTCGTAAAGATGCATACAAACATGTTGATGTTTAATATAAGATATAAACAATCTGTGAACATATATTCGAATATATTACTAACACACCTTTTGAGTTTTTTAATGATAACAACAATTCCTCCTTTTTCAAAAGTTCATTGTTTAGCTTAATTAATATTATACGTTTTTCATATTGAAATAAATCATTTCGTTAAAGGTACAGGATTTACTGGTGTTGGTAGATCTACTTGGTTATGTTGACATGTGAAAGCAAACCATATAACAATGCAGTGTGAACATCAATGTGGTTCCACTGAACATGTATTGCTCTTATAAAATAGTTGGATGAGTTCGAATTCTTTAGAACACGAAACCGGAAACATAAATCTGAATATATATAACGATCATTCAAAGTGGTATTGCATTTCTCAAGTTTCAGAGAAGCTTTAAACAATAAAGCAAATTTGAAAAACATAGACTATCAATGAAATTGGAGAATTATAGCTTGGTATGGAAAGCTATTTTTATTTTTTTTTATTTATTTTAGATTCTTTTAAACGAAGCAATTAAAGTGCATGCTTACACAAATACTCGGACCGCCTCCGTGGTCGAGGGGTTAGAGTCGATGACTTCTTATCCAGTTACCTCTCTGGCGTGGGTTCGATCCCCGGGAGATGCTTTGGTAGTTTAGCGCGGAGAAAGGTAGTCTAGTACTGGTGTAGCTCTCCAGGAACGATGGTTAGGAAACTACCCGCCTATATGACTGAAATACTGTTGGAAAAAGGCGAAAAATGAATCAAGAAACAAACAAACACAAATATTCGTCACATTTTATATAGAGCCACACAGCCAATGTTTGTTGAATGAATTGATCAATGCATATTCTTTCAAATAACTGACAATTATTAAGATAGTTCAATCTCTAACCAGACGATGGTGTCTTATAGATGTTTTCAGCATTTGATGAACACGAATGACGAAATGAATATTGTAAAAAAATAAATTAAATAAGTTTATAAATGTATTTTTAATAGGTAAATTGTAATTACACGTTTACTGTAAATCGTTCTTTATTACATTTTTAAATTTCTTTACATAAACATATCAACAGAAATTCAAAACGTAAAAAAATGATTACGAACGCATACATCTTTTGAATTACATTGTATGGGAAACGTGTCAATACCCAATTCATTTTGATATAATGTATTGAACATTAAGAAATCCTTTAGATCAACAAATACTTGTCTGTTTATTAATGATTAAGGTACTCGTATTGTGAAATCTAAAGCCTATTATTGTAAAAGTATTTGTTAACGTGTTAACTATCGGACGAGGTTTAAAAGAATCATAATTTTAATGTGAAAGAGTGCACTTCATAGTTAAAGAATGAAATTGCAGTGGTAAATATGTAGAGCGCGAAACAAACGGATAATTATTATACTGTTATTCATTATATAACTATAATTAGTGTGAAAAATGAAAATGGATTTTACACGATTTACTTGTTTGTCTCCAAAGATATTTGGATGTTGTTTAATGGCGACATATTTTGCATGTTATGAAGTAAATACGGAGAATATGGAGTTCTTAAATGACACTATGGTACATATAATATCTAATGTGACAGAATATAAGAATTATACAAACGTTACACAAACGTTG
Source organism: Ruditapes philippinarum (assembly GCF_026571515.1). Classification (NCBI taxonomy): domain Eukaryota; kingdom Metazoa; phylum Mollusca; class Bivalvia; order Venerida; family Veneridae; genus Ruditapes; species Ruditapes philippinarum. The sequence goes on along the minus strand of NW_026857485.1, from coordinate 91,737 downwards.
GTGGATAGACAGTTTAAAAACATTGAATTAAATGAATCTAATATAACCGATATTACAAGTGCAGAAAACAGAACACAGGATCATCATTCGAAGAAAATGAGAAAGAAACATTTTCCTATTCCAGTCATAGCTGGTCCTGTAGTCGTCTTTTTCATTTTCGTTTTCTTGTGTGTTGTTTATAAGTGGCATTCTGTCGAGCTTGACGCGCAACCTAAAGACATTGTTAAGACAAATTCACCGTTTGATGATACGCAAGCGTTGGTTCCGCCGAGTCCCACAAAACATGTTGATCGTCAATGTCAATTTGACAGGAATTTATATGTACCAGTGGCAACAACACATCTTTTACAAGGAACTTGGGTATCAAACTTCAATGATGAACTCTCCGACAAAGACATTAGAATTCATCTACCTCGTCGTCATTCATTCCTGTTATAACCGGAACTCTATTCTATTAACAAAATATTGTTTATTTTTTAAATGTTTAAGACGATTTGTTAGCATCACTTATTATTATGTAATTAGATAACTTTTGTAAGAATAATTTACATTGTTACGTTTCGTTGTCTTTTTATCATTGAATCGTTATTTCAAAACCTAAATAGGAGAAAAATACATTGTGAGCTAGTTAAAGATAAAATTCTTGGCAGCAGTTGTTAATGATATGTTACATTTCAAAATTGTCCCGAGCGTATGAACATTTTACAAGTACAATTTAAAGGTCTTAAAATCAGAGTGCAACATAAGAAATTCTAAAATAAACATCTATCATCAGCATTAATAATCAAGTTATAGAATGCACCTTGCTTACTGGAAACACCCTTCTCCTTCTAAACATCATTTTCGTGTCACTATCATCACGAAATTGGTCGTATATTTCTATAACTCTTGGGTCTATTGTCCTTAGTTGTTAATAAATTACAATAAAGTACAATATTGTGTGCTATTCAAATCAGAAGAAACGATAAATGTATAATAAATAGGTAATTGTGCTATTTTAGTTACTTCTTAACGAATAGAAGCCTTTATTGAAATGTGTCTATTATTTCCTACAAATTCAAATGTTATGTAAATCTATCATCACAAATAGCAAAATCGGCACAACAAAAGTACGATCTAACATTGAAAATATATTATCAGGATACGGTTACATAAAATTACATTCAAATATTTTCATTTCATGCTTGGTTCAAATTGTCTTTTTAATAAAAACTCTGTATACATTTATTGTACATTTCACATTTTGTACAATTCAAACTTTTAAAAAAAACTTTCTGAGACATGATCTTGAAAATACACATCTTAATCTTAGTCATGTTATCCTCAAGGGAAACAAGCTAAAGTAGAAATAAAAATACATCATCAACATAACTCAAGTCAAAGGTTTAAATTTAAAATGTTATATGCTTTTAATCTAGTTTCTTTTTTAACAAACTACATCAAAGGGAATTAATATAACTTCAAATATCGACTTCTATAATTCCACTGTACATATAAATCATAATCATAACAAATCAAATAACTACTACCAATGTATTTTAATGTAATATATATTCTAGTGATCTACTTTAACTTCCATAGGTTTTTTAACTTTAGATTATACGCGAAATTGAATATAAACAAATATTTCAATTATTGTAACAATGGTGCATTGAGAGCGCATCGCCTACTCTAAAAATACCTATCTATGAGTATTTACATTATATCAAAACAGACAGACACACTACTTTAAATAAAAACTTGTTTTCCGTTTAATTCAATTTGTAAACATTTAACAGTCCGTAATGAATATGAAATTGTCATTGGAATAAAACAAACAAAGAAAAAAAATTTTATTCGTACAATGATTTATTAGCTTCTTTCGAAATTGAAAAGAATATATATCTTCAAAGATAAACGTGACCTTAGAGGTTCAGAAACTTACAATTTCATTGTCAGACTTTATTGTAAGTACTGGAACTGCATAAGTGTATTCTATAAAAATATTGTATATCTTATTTTAACCAAACATTACGCAAAGGTATTATACCATGTAAGTCCATAATTTTGAGACTTAAAGGTACAAGAGAAATGTATGGCAAATAAATTGTTTCTGAAACATACAACACGTCTCATTCTTACTCTAACTTGTTTCTGCAAAACCAGGAATTTAAAGCCATATTAACTCTTTCTTACATATTCTTCTTGCACAGCTGGTGATAGAGGAGGTCATCTTTTTTATTTAGAAACATCCGCAGATACGGCGTTTGTCATAGAATCTTCCACGTGACACTCGTGTCATTCCATGACAAGCAGCATTTGGTCCCCAAGTAAAAGAATGCGTATGCCCTAAACGAGAAAACAATGAGCGTAACTAATTAAAATGGAATTTTGAAAGGGGGTGAGAGGTTATGAAGCCTGTATATCACAGATAAGTCGTCAAAAGACAAATTTAAAAAGAAGGGACAATATCCTTAGGGTGATTATACAGTATTCAAGTAGGAATACTTGCACCCAATCGGAAAAGGGTCTAACAGAAGAAACTTAAAAAACGACTGACATGTATACACAACCATAGTGTCATGCTTGACGATGATCCTTTCAAGGATCGAAAATAAAACATCTTTGATTATATGTACAGGGGGACATTTTACGGGACCTCCACATGGCACAAATAACACTGATGTGAGAAAAACGGAATCCCTAATAACGTCAAAAAACGACAAAATTGAAAATGTTGCAGGCTCGTTTTGATCGACGGTAATGAAAAGTGCAATTTACCGTCCACGACCCCTAGCTCCGGCTTAAGCAGAATTCATAACATTAAAATGGTGACTTTTTGAATTTAGAAACATCCGCGGCTGATGTGTTCATACGGCGGTTATCATGGAACCTTCAATGTGATTTTTTCGTGTCATTTCACGATAAGCGGCGTATGGTCCCCAAGTAAAAGAATGTGTGTGCCCTAAACGAGAAAAAAATTGGCGGAACTAAACAAACTGGAATTTTGAAAAACCACACACTGATATCAGAAACACAGAGCATTTACAACAAGTTTATAGAATTTTCGCAAAGCCACAATATTTTTGTCAATATTCACTAAAATGATATTTTATATGATAACAACTTTGATCAGAAAAAAAACACAATGTTTTTTAAACGTCTTGACTTTAGACATAGCATTTAGAAAGCAACATCATTTACTTTATAATAAATACGGTGTAAAAAAACTATTAAGCGAAAACATATTTTGTTTTTGCATTCCGGAAAAAACAAGAATATTTTTTCGTTTTGTACGTTATTCTTGGCTCTATATATTTGAATGAACGAATTTTTAAGTTTTTCGGAATAAAGTTTGAGTTTATTTATGACGTGTCTGCCTTGTTTTACATGTTACTTCAAAAAGTTTTTCAAGCAGACAAATTTCTTTACATTATGTACTTTTAATATTGATAGGGCACACTTTTTTGAGGATAGGTTTTTTATTGCATGTTTGAAATAGGAGTACTTATAACTTCCGTGTACACATAAGTGTATTGAAATTGAGATGTATTGAAATGATATCTATCTCGATACATTAGTGTGACAAATACCATACGACAGCTGGCGTTCCGGAAGTATGTCAGTGTTAACATCTGCTAGAGGCGTCTGTTTTATAATATATCTACAACAATTAAAAGCAGCTGGCTTTCATATTTTTCCATCAAATAGCATAAACAATAAACATGATGAACAGATAATTAGATTAAATATTCCTGTATCAATTAATTACAAAAAGAACCAGTATAATTATACTTATTGTTCTGTACTTACATTTATTTATTCTATTTAATGAAAAATAGTAAATTGTATTACATGAATTACGTATACATTCATTAGGTAATGTTTTTTTACTGCGTTTCTGATGCTTAAGACAAATAAATTTACATCATGTTATGTAATGTTACGTTCTGTATCACTATGTTACGTTATCAATTCTAATGTTCTATTCTAATGGTATATTCTGAAGCTAAACAAATGCTTAAATAAACGATATTTCTTGAGTTATTGTAGTGCAAAATATAATAAGATTTGCTCTTTAAATTACATTTTGTATTTGCATTTTTTTTCACAATAATCAATATGTTCAGATCGAGTCAGGTCCTATTTCAAATAAGATTAGCACAGACGAATATCAGGAAGGAACATTTTATTCAATAGCTCATCTTTACACTCATTTAGAATTCCAGAATATTATATAAATAGATTCGAAATTACTCCAGAATTAAGCAAGGCTTTGTTTAGGTTCTTAAGTCCAATGAGATGTATCTACCTACAAAGTTTCATGTTGATATATACTTTTAGAGTTATGTCCCAGACAAAGTTCAAAGTGTAAAAATAAACAAATGGCAATAACTTCAAAATAAGGCAAGTCAGAATTATGTTTTTAGCACTGCACATCTACTCAATAAGATCTATCTACCTACAAAGTTTAATGTTGATATCTCTTATAGTTTTAGAGTAATGTCCCGGACAAAGTTCAAATTCAAAAATTAAGCAAAGCAGAGTTACGGTTCTTGTGCACTGCACATCTACTCAAAGAGATTTATCTACCTACAAAGTTTCATGTTGATACCTTTATGTGTTTCAAAGTTATGTCGCGGACAAGAAAAGCTGACGGACGGACGAAGCGGCGACTATATGCTCACCCTTCGGGGAGCATAAAAACAATCGGGTTTTTTGGATGAAAGCAATGTTATACTAATGAATTTGATAATTTGTAGGAAGGAAATAGAGGCTAAATAAAAATTGACATAATATGCATTTAAAGACAAGTCATAGAGTATTCCTTCAAATCAATCATGATCTCCTATACTTTGATTCATAATATAATATGATTCTAATTCATTCAAATTCTACACTCTTATCCATAAAATAATTTAATATTTCATTCTTTTCTTGCTATAATATGTGAAGAAGAAGAAAAAACAAGTCCTTTATAAAAATTCCATTTTTGTTTTGACAATTCTTGAGTCTAGTTACATAATTGTGTCATATCTCTGGCATCGTCGGATAACCACGTCAAACCATTAACGTAAATATCCATGTCAAAAACAGCTTTATCATTGGTTGCCTCACGATTTCATGGGGCGATTCAAATCAATCAAAACGGTCGTTCTATGCGACGTTTGGTGAAATGTTAATTCTAATATAAAATTTGCTAAACACGATTTCATTGGTCGATATTTTACGCACATGTTTCATTATATCGACGAAATTTGATTCATTTTACTCACATGGTTACATGTTATGTTATGCTCCATGTTAATCTACCGTGAGTATCCGACGATGTATTTCTGAATGAAAACTAAAAGAAAAATATAAATTATCTGTATGAAATATGCAAATTGGACATGGCGTTGAAAGTCAATTAAAAGCAATGTTTATCTTCATTAATGACATTGGAAACATACATTTAACAATTCAAAAATACATTCATTGTTTCATTATTTATATCGACCTTTATTATACCCACACGCATTCATCAACTTTCATCATTATCTTTATTCATAACATTAGAATTGCACCAAAATTTACAGTCACGTATTTATGAAACAGCAGTAGTTCATTATAAAAAAACATATATGTACTCGTATAAAGAACGATATTGATATTAGAATTAAATTTCTTTTGCTTTGAGATACGTATTTGAAGATGTTTGATCAATGAGTTCATGGCTTCTTTGAAACCAAGGTAATGAATATATGAAACATATCAAAATTGAATTTTAGAAGAGCTTTTTTCAGTTCTGATTCATATCTGTCAATTTAGATCATAATAACTAAATGAAATGCGTTACAAAAGAGAAGTCATTGTTTTTATCAAAATGTTTATTTCTCTTTAAGTGTCATTATACATATATAAGTGCGAGTGGTGGGTGAACAGGTTCATTTCAAAATAATTAATTTCTTATAGAATTTATAGCTTCCTTTGCAATAACCAACGTTTAATCATAACATTAAGTTAATTTAAACAAATTGTATTACTACAGCTACAGAAATTTAACCAAATTTGATGAAAATATGCTCTTATAACATTAACGAAGTTCTCGCAGTACGGTTAATTGTTTTCTATCATGCATGACCTATAACTGAACTTATCAAAAAGGAATGTTAGAATTATCTGTATCTCAAATATTAGCAGCTGTAAACAAAAAATGATCATGTAAAACATGAAATGTACCATCTGTTGTTCCAAGGTTGAAATCTGCTTACAACGTCTGTTTCATAACAAGGGTAAGCTCAGATTTCGCATGATTTCTGTTAAACAGATATAATATTCGAAAGATATGTTTGAAGATGACTGTCTCATACTTCTGTATGAAATCATAGCAACAGATAAGTGTGTGTTTAAGAACAAAAAATACAAACCTATATTCTTTAAGTTGGCTGAAAAAACCAACACCACTACAACCATTTCAGCGATAATGTGACATCAACAAATAAAACAAATAAATAAAACAAAATATAACAATCTTATGATGACAATAACAACAATTATCATCTTATAACTGTAAGTTCATATATAATTTGGAGATGCTCCAACAGATCGACAGAGCATATTTTAGATTTATTAAAATTTAGAAAAACCTTAAAGAATTTGTTTGTTGTTTACCAAACAAATTAACTTAACACAATCATCTAAACTGATATTATTATTTTGTTAAATTTACAATCATAATTTCAGGATTTTCCGACAAACGATAACTTTGAAAAAAATTTAAACATATTTTCAGTATAACAGATTTATCCGTATGATTATCTGTCTTGATTTGTACTGTGAAATAACTTTTGTCTTTGCATTTTTCAATTAGGATATCGGAACAAAGTTGATAACAGTACAAGTGATTTGCTTTAAATTTTAAATCGTTAAATGGTCGATGCTTCCTTGATAGCGTTTTCATCGTAAATTAAACCGTTTGCGCGAAGCCGTTGATGTTTACCTTACGACGATTAAATTCCAATATCAACATGGTTTCCAATAAAACATTGTTAAATAATGAGCTACAAATTGTTTCAGCGCTTCTGTTTCTTAAATATATTCATAATACCTGTTCAAAGTACTTGCTTCCGATGAAGCTAATTAAAATCAACATTTTGTCCGCTTGTAATATATGTGGGCATTAATAGTATTGTATTTCAATGTTACAGTAATGCACTGATGTGATGATGATTATATTCATTTTTGACACCATTAAATTGATAGGTAGATTAAAGTAATATGACTCATTGTATTTCATCTTGTTTGTTTGTTTGTTTGTTTGTTTGTTACATTTTACGCCTTTTCCCAACATTATTTCAGTCATATAGGCGGGTAGTTTCCTAACCATCGTTCCTGGAGAGTTACACCAGTACTAGACTACCTTCCTCCGTGCTAAACTACGAAAGCATCTCCCGGGGATCGAACCCACGCCAGAGAGGTAACTGGATTAGAAGTCATCGACTGTAACCCATCGACCACGTTCATCTAGTTTAACAATAAAACAGCTGATTAGTCTTCTAAAGAAATGAAAGAACTCAAGTAAAGTGAATGTGGACATGGCGGGATTAATTATGTATTGATTGCTGAAAATATTAAGTGTAAATTAAAAGATACCTATACTTTACGATCTTAGAGAATTGATATATATCTTTAAAAAGGTGTCATTTATAAGCTATTTTTAACTTAGTCTTATTATGTAACAATGCAAGAACTGAAAATGAAAAAAAAAAATATCCATGATCAAGCAGTTACTATATTGATAAGGTAATTTATAATCATTGGTAATATTGGAAATATGAGCTCTTAAACATCGGTGATATATCTAATTGATATATTTCCTGTACGGATACATATGTGGCAACTTTTAAAGGCATTACAGACCAAATATATTGCATTTACACTGTATATTTAAATAGCATAGAGAACATCTATACATTTTTTTTTCAAATCGATTTAGAACTGCCGACAACAAATCAAACTGCCACCTATTAAGTGTCAATACTAATACTTGATTTTCTCCCTTAGATCATGTCTCTTCCATGACAAATTTGAAAAACAGTAACATTTTTAGTCTTCTGTATTAAAACAATATCATGTTCAAAAGAAACAAAAGCCAACATATATATAAAAAAGGTTTTATGGAATAAAATTAGATACTTAAAAAATATTATAACATAATTGTATATGATAACACACGTTTCGAAACGATAAAATGCCTCTTTTTTATAGTTTGGAAAATATTCGTGAAACACATTGTATATCCGGGTTCTCGTTAAATGTAAATTGCATTTTAATCCATTAACTTTAATATACTTGTTACTGAATATACGAGTAGTAACACAATTGCCTATGATTTCAACTGATTACTTGTATGAGTGTCACGTGACCGATTATGAGTTTGCGGCACGGGGGCTGAAGCCCTCGTGGCCATTATTCATTTTGCGGTCGATTATCACCTTCCAGACATACTCTGTCGTGCAATAATATCTTTATACACATATATACAACAACAACAACAACAACATTTATTTAGCAATTAAGCATTACAATGCTTTTAGCCATAATATACATTTGACATAAGGTGACAAATGACACGAGAAATCATTAGCAATCAAATATTTTCTGCATAGAGAAGCTTACACAATAAATAAACTAGTTTGACATAGGTAAATTTAAATCGATACCAATATAATAATTATCAAAATTTAATTTCTAAACTATTCCTTAATTTATTTGAAAAAAATATATATTTTGATAAGTTTAACAATTGTCTTTCATTATCTGTGGACATCAGTCTATCGAATTTATTAAGAGTTGGCCACCTACAAAAATATGGTTTGAAGTATTTTTTCCTTATTTCTCGATATATTGGGCAGACAAGAAGAAAATGATACTCATCTTCAATTATATTATCTTGTTTGCAAAATTTACATATTCTATTAGTTTGTTCTATATTAAGATATCTCACTCTTTCTATTTCTAAATTATGCGAAGATAATCTAAATCTACTTAAGGCAATCCGAAATTTCCTTTCACTTATTGAATTTAAATATGTTTCAAAATTAAAAGATTGTTTAAACCTACAGTAAGTAAGTAAACGTTGTGAATTGTTTATATTTGCATACCAAGCTTGATAATAATTATCTAATATCCTTTGTTTAATTTCTAAAAATGTAAAATTTCCATTATCTCGATTTATCCATATATTTGAAAGTCCTAGATTGTTTAACATTGTTTTTATATGAAAGGCCCAATTTGAATTATTGTATGTTATATTATTATTGGCATCATTCTTAAGCATGATATAAATTTGTTTTTGCAAAGAGTTGTTTGATTTCAGTAAATGGATCCAATATCTTATCATATTTATTTTTCTAAAAATAATCATAGGAACTCTCCCTAATTCTCCGTAGAGACCAGTAGTATTAGTTGATTTATTAACATATAAAAGTTTTCGACAGAATTTTGTATGAATAAGTTCTATATCTGTTCCTGCATTCATTCCCCAGACTTCTGAACAGTAGTTTAGTACAGTAGCAACTAGCGAATCAACAATTTACTTTTTTCACTAGTAGAAAAATCGTACTTATCAAAAATTGAAAATAGTTTATGTAAAGATTTAGATGCATGTTCTGCAATACATTTTTGGGTTCTATTCCAATTTGCATTTTTGAAAAAATATACGCCTAGATATTTAAAAGAAGTAACATTTTCTAGTAGAGTATTATAAAGGTAAAAATCATAATTTGTATGTCTACTGCCTTTTTCAAAAATCATAACCTTAGTCTTTGAAGTATTTATTTTTAGACCCCATGTATTACAATATATTTCAACATCATTTATCATTGATTGTAAGGATTCTGGTGATGTTGCAAATAACACCTGATCATCTGCGTATAAAATTAAAAATAAAATTAAATCTTCATATGTGAATAATCCATCTAGATTAGTATTTATATTGTCAACAATATCATTTACGAACATCATAAACATCTCCCTGTTTCACGCCCAAGTGTGAGAGAATTGGCTCAGAGAGTCTATTATTAAACCTTATACGTAATCGAACAGTTCTATACATAGATTTTATTGCGTTTACCATTCTAGAGCTAAAGTTTTCACTTAATAACTTTTGCCAGAGAAATGATCTATTTATCTTATCAAAACATTTTTCATAATCAATGAATACACTATATACTTTTTTACCAGAATTTAATGATTTTGAAATAACAGAATGCAAAATGAAAACACAATCGACTGTACTTTTCCCTTTTTGAAATCCGAATTGATTATTAGCAATTTTCTCATATTGTATAGTCCATTTAGTTAACCTATCTAAAAGTACCTGAGAATATATTTTGGCTATTATATTATTTAAAGTTATACCACGATAGTTTTTTTGCGTCAGTTTCGTCTCCGCCTTTAAATATTGGTATAATATATCCATCTCCCCAAGCTTCAGGGTAATCAGAATTTAAGAATAATCTATTAAATATATTAAGTAAGTATGGAGAAATGATATCATACGACGACTTAATAATTTCTGCGGATCTACAATCGGGACCACATGCCTTAAAACTTTTTTGTCCATATACTGCGTTCCAAATTTCATTCTCGGTAATATCTTTATCTAAATTTTCATAAATATTGGTTTCTTGTCTAAATTCTGATTCTTGATCATTAGTTTCAGGTATTTCCCCAAAAAGATTATTAAAGTGATCATAAAGTTCATCTATTTCTATTTTTTCTTCACAGCTGTTTTTACCTTAATAGCATTTTTTTTATTGACTTCCAGAATGTACGCGGTTGTGTTTTTGCAATTTCTTCTAAACGTTTCGCTTCATTAATTTTAAAATTTGTTTTTGCTTTTTTCTTTATTAGATCGTATTTAGTTCTACTTTTGGTGAATTTTATTCTATTTTCATCAGTTTTATTTCTCAGAAATAAATTCCTAGCTATTTTAAATTCTTTTTTAGCCAAGAAGCATGATTCATCAAACCATTTCGACTTTTTATGTATCCGAATTTGTTTATCCGAAACAGGGACATCCTTTCCGAATATTTTCATAGCATTTGAATACAAATAGTTTGAAAGTGTCTCGGTCTGTGTTTCAACAGTATAGTTATCCCCAACGCAGGAATCTATATCAGTTTTATTTGCAAGTAGAAGTTCTAAAAAATCTTTTACTTTGTCATTATCCCAAATTATTTTGTTTTCAGTAACATTTTCTTTAGCCCTGCTATATGTCTGATCATTAAATAGACGACATTTTCTATTAAAGGTAAAATATAAAGGTGCATGATCCGAAAATTCATTCCATTATACACATATATGATAATAATGTATAACTATATTGATAAGAGTGTTTCACATTTTCAAAATTATTAATATTTTATCAGCATATATAACATATTTAAATATTAACTATGTTTGTATATAAATACTATATTAAAGGGGAAGTTTATATTCAGAAAACAATCAAACATATCTGAAATATTCTTCTGTAATGAATGACCGATCGATATTGGTATGTTATTGCTTGTGCTTTATTTTAACATTTATTTATCAATCAACTTGGCACTTTTTAAACCAGCAGACTGGTGTGTTATGTATGAAAATGTGCTAATTATGTGCGCCAAAATGATTTTCCACATGCGGCGTATAATTGGGTTAACGAACAAGGAACTTAGACACATTTTTCTCTGGCACGATCAAGAATTATTTGTTGTCGATTTAGCTTGAATCTGTTTGTTGAATCTGCTGTTTCTTTCATTTTATTTTTTCTTTTAATTTTTTTATTATTATAAGTATTATTATTATTATTATTATTATTATTATTATTATTATTATTATTATTCTTGTTAGTATTATCATTATTATTGTTATTTTTATTATTATTATTATTATTTTGTATTTAACATTCATTTTGTTATATGTACTTTTGATACTATTTTGGAGGACAATTTTATGATCGCGAAAGATCTGTTTGTCTTGTAATAGCTGTGAAATATAATACGATATAACCTTTTGAATTATTTAACATGACATAACATATACTTAATTTGGCATAAAATGACAATACACATTTATAGTCAATACAACTATCTATGTAATGAAAGATTGACATAATATATAGACATTAGCCAGAGAAGTTATCTATGTCTTTGCTTTACAGAGAAAGTTCTTGATTTTTCTAAGCTTGAATAAAATAATACTTTAAACTGTTGTTGATTCGCTTTTCAAAGCAAAATAGAAAGATTTGGACAAGTGACTAAACATCTGTGTCTTTGTTGTACATGTTGTAGACATTATATTTTCGAATGTATAAATTTATAGCGAACGAAAATAGTGTGGTTTAATGTATTTTCGTCTGAACTTAATAATATCGTTATGTCTATAATATTATACTAATAAATACAATTCCTTGTCGGCGGCTTGTCCAATATGGATTTCCAAGTACTAGTAGTGTATTCCTCCAGAATATATTCCCGCATCGTACAGTTTAATCTTAAATAAATAATTTATATTATGAATGTGTATTGGTACTGCCAATTAGTCTGGATTGTAAAAAAATCCTTTTCCTAAATACCAAAAATTTTGTTTCTTTAATTTACATATTTGTTTTCACTGTCTTAATTCTTTTAATATTGTCCCAACGTTTATGTGACGTCAGCATTATTATCAGTCATTATTATATAGCAATCGTTTGATGACAATAACAAAGCATTGTATCAAACAAAAATCAAGTTTATCTATCCCTAAAGTGAACAACTCGCAGACTGCTCAAATAAAATCAATAGGACTCATTTTAAATTAATAGAAATTTAGAAACACCTGACTGCGTTTGTTTTAAAGCCCCTTTTCCCTAGAGTGAATAGAATGACAAACCTATTTGTTTGTTTCACCGGAATGATTTCAAAGTTGAATTTTTAGTGTAAAGGAACAAACAGCAAAGTAAGTTAAAGGAAAACATTGTTGATACAATCGTGATGGAACATCAACACAACAATAACACATTTCATATGGGGTTTTAAAGATAAGAAAATGCATAAGTGTTTATATTCTTTGAATATTTTCTCTAACAATTAAGCGAATTTCAATAATCCGGAATTTTCAAACTATGTGGAAAAAAAATATTTCGGACATTAAAAAATATAGCACGACATTATGATAAAAAATCAATAATTACGAGACGAAAACAAACTTTAATAAATAAGATAGCCAACATATATATGTTATAATATAGAAGATATTAGTTAGTTATAGTGTCCAAAATAGCGGTTAAAAGCTTTAATATGACTAAAATCGCTAACCAGGTCCATATAAATTTCATAATGCCGTATTTATGCTTTGATTGGTTTAACAATGCATTTGTATATTTGCTACTTACGTGTTTATAGATGATATAAACGTCACGATTTTCAAGTGAATACTAACGAGACCAACTAACACGTTATTAAAAGCTTGAAGATTGTTTAAGATAAAAGTTAATTCATTATGGTACACATGCAGTGAAAGCATTGCTACAATTGTTTTATAACATTTTAGATTTTAAAAAATGGCCCGTTCATTATTTATTGTAAATTGCATAACACTTTATGATTGATGATGCTTGTAAAAAGGTCACCTTAAAGAAACAGCTTTAACAATTACAAAGATGTTCCGAACAAATATTAAAATAAACGCTACATTATTTTGTCTTTGAATCATTTCAGATTTAATTGTTAAAGGACAGTTTCGTCGCGATGACGCAATAGCTTTTTATGTTGTTATACATTAGCTGTTAATGGAGTCGTACCATGTAAATTCTACACACGTGAAAAGGTTGAGAAATACATTCCGTACATTTGGCAGATTTATGTAAAACAAACACTCGTAACAATGCATGTTGTAGAGAAATATGAGTTACATTGTACATAAATACGATAGGATATAATAATGCATGTATTTAACATTTCATCTTAATTTTATGAAATATGTCAATAATAAATATATACCACTCGTTTGTTAAATATACCTTATTTTAAAAACACAGATCACGAAACAACTGCACTTTCCTATCATTTATTAAACTAAATTTAATGCATTCAAAATATTCACAGTGAACAATGATAAATTATAGACACAGATCAGTAGTGGTTTTATTCAAGAATTAGAATACTGTTGAGATTTCTTGAAATAACAACAAATATTTACAAGAAAAAAAAATTAATAGTCAGACGTGGAATGTTAATAAATGTGGTGGGTGTCTCACAAGTCCTCTCTTTGACTTCCAAAGTCCCACAAGTGTGATGATAGCGATAGTTAATAGGCTCAGTTTATCATATTGTTTATTCAAGTGTTATTCACTATCCGATTGACACTGAAAACTGATTTGCATTGACTGGCTTGGTGGAACTAATCTTTGCGTGTTACGGCACGGTGAACATGGAATAGACGGGCTCGGACATTCAATTGAATCTAGTTGAGCGTCCGACTCCTTTGCTTGAGCATCTAGTTGATATGCATGCCATTTATAAGCAAGACTGATAAATATGAATATAGCAACGGCAACAGCGGCACTTGCTATCAATATAGGTATTGGCAAAGGCTCCTCGTCTGAGTGCTCCGAAGCGGTTTGCTTTTGCGTTGCAGTAACGTCTTTGTTAGTTGAATTGTTTATAGATACATTTGCTTTTAGAATTTCATCTTTTACTTGTATCTTATCCGTTGCGTTTTTGTCATGAAGGTGATGTAAATTGTTTTGTATCGTTCCGACTGATTTAAACTCTGATTTCCTTTGAAGACAAGAACATACAGCAATCATGAAAAAACATGGCAATATCACCCGGCTAGTCCCTATGGTCCATTCCATCCTTGTGCAGTATATAATATTGTGTCGAATTCAGTTTGTATTTAAATACTGATATCACTGATATTCCATGTTCGTTTACACATTTTAATCATTTAATTTCTAATGTAGATAACTTACACATTATCACTCACACATTATCTGTGATCTTAAATGATTTTCATTTTTTAGAATACTCTTCATTATATTCATGTATAAACCATCACATATATTATGTTTTTAACATTTTTATTCACTCTTTTACAACATTCTTCATATAAGACGTTTAAATTATAAATGAACGAACAATAAACCTTAACATGTTGTTATCAGCTGTCTGCAGGCTAAATTTGCTTCAAACAATTTATTCCGTTTATTCAAATTGTGTTATAAATTGGAGTATTTCAACTTTAAAAATGATACTATTTAAACAATCCACAGCAGAACCGTCAGATATTATTCACTATTGTCGTTTTTATTTAAACACGCGTTGACTTAAAGTCCATTGAGCAAAGTGTTTTAAGTTCTCTGCTTTTATGTGGTTAAGTTAGAATCACAAATGTTGTAGCACATACTCAACAAGAAATGTTTGAAAACTAACTCCTTTGCTCTGCAACGCCATTTGTTTAAATGATCACAGAGCCAGAACTTTTAATATTTAATTACGTCATGCATTTCTAACTTCACACGGTATTATATGTTACGCTTTCATTAATCCATGCCTTACAATCATGCACATTTATGATCGCATGCATGCATTGTCGGTTGTTTGGAAATACCGCGTGTCTTTTTATAATTATTTAAAAGCGTCTTTGACATGGGAAATGCACTACATAATAATAAAAATGTCATTAATAAACAATAGAGACTATATCCACAATCCGTTTATTTTGATTGTTATCAACTTGTAAAAGATATTGTCGAGAGCTTGTTACACTATTATAATTACAAACTTTGTAGCGGGAAGATTAATTAATAAAAGTTATATTACTTTAGAAGATAAATGTGAACTTAAACAACGAATTTTAAATTGTAAACATGTAATTTGTAGAAGTAGTTTGTTTAACTACTTACAATAAAAACTTAGTCTGCGTAAAAATATATATATTAGGGAAACGAAAATATTTAGCTTAAGTTTTACTAACTGTTTTAGCTTCTTATAATTCAAGTAATATATGAACATAACAACTCAGAATTTAAAGCAGAAATTTCTCATGTAATGGGCCTGAGTCTTGTGATATAGCCTTTTTACATTTGAATACCAGTATTGCAACTCTTTTATTTTTGCCCTATGCGCAATACGCAATATTAGGGAGGAGGGTAAAACACAAAATATATACATGTTGAGTTGACAAGAATATAGATACAAACATTTAAATAGTGCTAACGCTATATGACATGTTATTTAAGCTCCTTGAAGATGAGTTTTCAAATTTACACTATATGGAAACTTATATATTATTTACAAATGCCCTGCACTTGACTGAACACGAATATTAATTTTTAATAGTTTACGTCATAGTGCTTTCAACTATAATCCATAAAGCACGACATGTTATCAACTGAATAACAGTTACTAGTTTACAACAGAAATTTAAATAAAATGTTACGTCCTTTATCAAACGATCTGACATAAAGAATTAATCAATTTTAAGGTGGTCTTCCTTTGTTAATGAAGGACATACATTACGTTTTTAAAACAATATTAATATGTGACATCGGTAGTGATTCTGACACATTATTGATGCGTTGATGTCTTTTACACAACAATGAAAAAGTCTAAACTTTTATTTTGATTACTTTCAAATGATTGTTCATATTCATAGCATGGCTTAAAGTGCTGCAGGGTTGTTGGAGAAAGATTTGTGTAGTTTACTGGAAACATACAGTACCACGTCTACGGCAAGGGGCCTGGGACATATGCGTTGGCCACAGACTCCGGCAATCCAGCACACGTATATTCATTGCTTGATTATTCTTATATGTATTGTTCCCGAGGGATCATTCCATTTCAGAGTCTGTTAAACCTTTGAATTAAAAGCCTTTTGACAGCAACGAAACAAAAGCAAAATGTGACAATTGTAAACAAGATGTTTTTTTTATTTTCTTATTTATGGTCAGTGAATTTTAGCTAAGGCAATATTTTATTGTCCACGGCAGATATTCAGAGACCAACAGCACAAACATGGCAACTCTTAACAGTTCTAACAAAAACACTTGCTACAACTTCTGTTGCAAATACTTATCAATTAATGTAGCAAACTCTTTAAAAACTCTTCGCTAGTCAGCTATATATTATTATTGTTTTTATGATATCTATATGTTTATGTAATGATAAATCTAGCTTGATTGATATGCTATCTGAATAATGAAAGCTTTTGTTTTTTATATACTAGTATAAATCCATTTGGCAAACATTTGATAGTCACTATAGTCTATTTCGTGTCTGGTATGATATAATTATGAGGGTCAATTTATGGTCGACGAAGGCGAAATAAGCAGAAATATATATTTTATAATGGCCAATAAATGGAAAAACTATGTACCACTGTTACAGCATTGTAATAAACATATTATTTATTGGTAGATAACGCCAAATTAGGCAACCATTTGTGTGGAAATGTTAATGATAACAATTTATCTGATTTTTAAGGTTTCTAGATTACAGCAGCAAATTTCATTTTTTTATATTTTGTTTGTTGTATAAAAAGGTTTGGTTTTAATGAAGATACGAAATCAATGTCTATATTTTTGTATGATTTAGGTTTCCTAAATTTGTTATTTGTGGAAAATTATTGGCATGACATTAGTAAAGAAAGGGTTTTAAACATATGACCTTTTTTCTGTTTGTTTTAACCACCGACGTTCCATAAGCTAGCTGCATAATGAAGCCAAAGTCCCTAGCGGGATCTAAACGTATGACCTTTTACATCATGAAAACACAATTAACCCAAATGTATTCACAGTTCACCAACTTAAAACAATAATTCCAGTTATTAAATGGTGTAAAAGGACATTTGAGAGAATATTTGTATAACAAGAGTAAGAATAGGCTTTACCTAAGAACCATTTTTCATTTATGTTATCAGATTAAACAATAATTATCATATGTTTACGCAGTTTTGTATACTTGTTACAATGATAGTTAAGAAAGAATATAGACTATTTTCCTTCGAGAATTAGTTTGATAAAACATATTCTTGTTGTCGTTTTTTTTGTAAGTATATAACTGTGTCTGTATCTAGTTTTTTTCAAGCTAGTCATGCCTTGAATATCACGGCAATGTTTTAAGTTTAAGGTCTCATTTAGCACAAAAAAAGACAAACACCTACACAAAAATTCGATACTTGTATAATTATAATGATATTTTAGCCAGCTAACTTAGGAGAAACTGCGTTGTTATAGATCTCCGTTAAAAATATATAGTTGATTTTTGTATGCCATTTATTTACTAATATATGCATATAATTTTATTTGTAAAAATTGCTTTATATAACAATCCATAAGTAAAGAAATAAAATAAATAAAGTTGATTTTTGTATGTCATTTATTCACAAATACATGTATACCATTTTATTTGTATTAATTGCTTTATATAACAATTGGTCGTATTATATCCACAAGTAAAGATTTTTGTTTAATCTATGCTCACATAACAGTATTTCGAAAAGTACAATTATATTTATGTATTGTGCTTAGTGTAACGGAATGTCTTATATAAAATTGAATGCCAATAAAATATGATGAATATTCTCTGATGATGTCGGTAAATTAAAATAGTTGAACTATTTTACAAGCCTCTTAGGAAAAGATAAAACACATCTTGTTATTGGATCAATAAAAATTAAAAAGGAAATTATGTTTTCTTGGAAACCTGCAAACATGCTTAAATGTCTGTTGAGACGTGAGATGTTCGAGTATGAATACCTTTCAGAGGTTATACACAACGTTTGATAACAACGCATTAAAGCAGTCTGTGTTAAAGATTCCTCACTTTGTATTAAATTACACAATAAAAGCCAATACATAAAAATAAGTTGAATCGATCGAAATAATCATTTTCTCCATTACTTTGTGACCAGTCGAGCGGATAGGCGTTATGAATGATTAATTTGTTGTCATAACTTTCCAATATACCTTTAAATAGTCCCATCCGACTTCACCAGCATTTTCAAAAGTGTACAAAATATGAAGAAAACAAGATCAACAAGGAAGGGTGGCATGAACGCAACCCTCATACGACCCAACAACACATGACCAAGGAGCCCAGCAGTACACCAAACAAAAACAGGACAGGGCACAACAGTCGTTTAAGTATACATACATGACACTGCTATCACGTCAGAGTAGAATTGAAAATTCAATCTTGTAAATGCATCATGAAAGGTCAACATTCCGCTATCCGCATTAATTTTGTCTTCATGTTGGTTATTTTTGTTTCATTATTCTCAATTAGGGGATAGAAAAAAAATGAAAACATTCAAGGAATTTTAAAACGACAAAATTGAAATACTGCAGACACGATTTGATATAGCCAGTCCATTGACGGTAATGCAATATGCAAGCTACCATCCACGCACCCCACCCTAGCACCGGCTTGGACAGAATTTAACATAAACTTTTAAAAGAAATATAACGACACAAATGTTATATGAAACATTTTGTGATTTAATCTTTTTCTTAATTTGATATGTGTATGGAGAGTGTGGTTAAGTTGATTCGCGATACCGGACTAGACCTTTGCAATGACTGATAATACGTCATATGCTGTTACATTCCTCAAAACAAGAACAATTAAAACTGTCCTATGTCACAAAAAGTTAAAACGTTATAGCAAAAACGTAGAATGCCGACGAGATGATTGATTTATAACTTCTTGATCTGATAAAGCACTCAAGCTCGAAGCTTTAAAATTATCTAAACCACGTGGTGGTGACAGAAATATCTGTGGCGGTGTGTGTAAAAGGTTTCTTCTAGCTCCAAGTAAATCACTATCTGAATGATACAGGTAACTTGACTGCATTTGACTGCTAGGCGGAAGAAGCCTCTGTGTATAACGGTGTGGCGAGCACGGAATGCATGGGCTTGGACAATGCACTGAACCAAGTTGAGCCGCAAACTCCTTTGCTTCAGCATCAAGTTCGATAGTATGCCATTTATATGCAACACAAATAAAAATAAATATTGCAATTGCAACTGCTGGGCTTGCTACCATTATTGGAATAGGCATTAGGTCCTTATTTGTGAGTTCTGATGCAGTTTGCTTTTCTGTTCCCGTTAATTCTTTTGTATTGACTTTGTTTAAAGATGTGTTTGTTTTTAGTGTGTCATTAATCAGAAGTGGCTCTTTTGCTGCTGTAGTTCCAAAAAGCACATTGGGCTCACTCAGTGTTACATTTAAGATATCTGCGTTCTTTCTGTCAGCTTTGTGTTCTACCTTCTCATCAAAACACAGACATACTGTAATCAGTAGGTAACACAACAGGAAAACATGACATTTCATAATGTTGCAATCCATCTTAAACGTACCCAAACTTTCACTAGGATTAGACAGAGATTATTTCATACATTCGATCATCTTTATTGTTTATCATAAAGTTTGTAGATCATCACTAATCACTAACAGGATATGCTCGCGTTATTAAATACCTTAAGTGATACAGTTTGTGTAAACCAATACATTTTTATTCTTTCTGTCAATTTCTGTTACAACGCGTTTCATATGATTTGTGTCCATTAATTGTTGGACACGAACGCACTGTTGAAATAGTTCTACCGGTAACGTAACATATAAACTATCCTCACCAATCTTCTGTTAATCTATATTGCTCCACCATTAAGCTAATTGTCTTGTCTGTAATGTCGTTATATAAATTGGGTCATATAAAATCAGTTAGGAAGATATTTTAATAATCAAAAAGTTAAATGTGAAATAATCCAAAAGAAATATAGCTAAAATGCCTCATTAAAACTTTTTATCCAAATCATTGTTTTCATTTTAACAAATATGAATTTGTCTTTTAGCACAGCAGGTCATATATCTTACTGAGAGACTTCCTGTATACAGGTTAATTATAAATGTAGCCGTCTGAAACATGATCACCTTTATGACGTACTTAAACAACTATCCCCCAACAACAAAATTATACATGTATTTTCCCTTACCGTGTGTATCAACTTACATAAACACACACACAAAATATTTTCTTTGTCGTAAACGACTTTTATATGTACATGGATACACCAGCAGAAGTTGTATAAAAACTGCATCCCATGTTTAAATTGATAACTAAAACGTTTAAGCATGAATGAACACATTTGAAACAAACGGAAAACATTCAAAACTAATAAAAGGCTTTTACTGATTGTCACGTGTTTGACGAAGCAACAAATCATGCATAAATGTATTAACTCATACGATTTAACATACATGACAAGCTTTAGATTTTACATCACGTTTCAGTTTATATATAATGTTGACTCCAGTCGGTCCTAGGGGAGTTGACATATATTGCCTTTACTTCTATCGTCCATGAACAAAGCTCTATTAAGCCGGGCTTTGTACACTTTGTTTTTGTCGAGCGTTCTTAAAAGTTAACATTTTTTACTTTAAAGAAAAGTTGCTCGTTCATTTGATCTTTTCGTGAGAAATATGGTTTAAAGTAGAGATTATTGTTTCATAACTATCTTCTGTTATAATCAATTTTCAAATATTTGTTTCTTTAAAACAAAATCTTTGAATATACTTCTAGTACAAACTAAATTCTCAGCTTTCAATGTTATATCTGATTTGTTGGTGAATACATTGCACGTGTTATGTTGCTATCGTGTTATTAGAATAGAAGTTCTCTAAAAAACAGGTGTAGATGTATTCTCGTCAAATATTTGATACAAATTTCTAATATATATCATGTTGTCACAGTTGTTAATTATAACTGATTGAATACGATATTTCGACACCCGTTTCTAGTAATAGTAACATTCGTGTATAAAGTAGAAGTAATTCAATAGTAACCTATCGTATTGTCTACCACCCGATATTCACACACCCGTATTTACCTGAAAAGACAATAATCGTTTTACTAATTTGTATAGCATATGGAAATAAAATAACAAAAAGGTGCGTGTGTGTGATTATCTTTCGCTTGATTATGTGCTGTTATTTGCGATATTTTTAGATATTATATCACTTGCGATTTATAATATAGCTTGATTTTTTTAACAGCCGTGATGGCATTCGTGACATTGGTAGAGGAAACTTTTACTTAATAAGAATGATATAACGCTGAAAAGTAACATCACACTATTGGCACGTAGAAATGAGAAATGTAATTATATTCTTTGACGCGGCTATATTTAGATTGTTAGATTTATGTTTTTTTTTTTTTGTTTTTTTTTTGTTGTTGTTTTTTTTGGCGAGTGTGGGGTGGGGGCATTTCTTGTTGTTGTTGTTGTTTCTTTTAATAACGTATTTAGCATCCTTCTGATGCTCTTTAAATATTTCTAAGAGGCCTTTGATTAAATTAGATTGATGTTTTCTGAATCAGGATAAACAATTTTAAATACTAAACAGCATTCATATCCAGTCTTTTCGAGGTGTGGTGTCTCTTCACGTCGTATGTTTACTGTCAACATAGCTATCTTTTGGTATAACAGAACTTCCAGTATAAACCAATCATTTTGAAAATATTTTATTGTCATAATTATTAGTTCCATATTTTCAAGCAACATTACGGTAACAAGTTCTCACAAAAAATAGGAACGCGGCAATAAATTGATAGTATAAGTAAATCTTTGTAAAATTTAAGTTTTGTAGGATTTTTTCAAAACATGAAGTTGGTACAAAATTCGCCAAACACTTAAATTTTATCCACTTGCCTTTCACTGCTGTAGGTTCGACCTGCGACAGCGTCTCCGAATCCTTTCATGTGAGAAAGTCATCCAGTTAGCTTACCGAACGTCGGTAGTACTATTTAGGTGCCCGTATGTGCTTAACATAATTGTCAAAGGGGGTGCACATGAAGTCACCCTCCACCAGTAAAAATGGATGTTGCAATATGACATATACTGCGTTGATGCGACGTAAACAAAGAAATCTAATATTTCATACATATGAGATTTTGCTTCCGTTCTTATCTTTTTTCTTTAATAGGATTTGATTTTATCTATAATTGTTTATAATTTCATATGCTTAATATGTATAGTATTCATTTCCTAAAATAACTCACTAAGTAGCAAGGACGCGATAACTTTGTAAATATTCATATATTCCATTCAATAAGACAACAGAGCCGAGTCACGACAAAACCAACATAGTGGGTTTGCGACCAGCATAGATCCAGACCAGCCTGCGCATCCGCGCAGTCTGATCAGGATCCATACTGTTCGCTTACAAACCCTGTAACAAGTAGAGAAACTGATAGCGAAAGCATGTATTCTGATCAGACTGTGCGGAAGCGCAGGCTAGTCTGGATCCATGCTGGTCGCAAACCCGCTATGTTGGTTTTGTCATGACGCGGCTCAATTTTATTCAATATTAAAGAAGTAATTAACAAGATAAAATCTCATATGGAAAACATCTCGTTTTTTCAGCTATATCAAACCATGGTCACATGTTTACATTACTTTAAATCTGTATTAGAATGACGATAAAAATAATAGAATCCCATTAAGGCAGCTAGAAACTTCCCGTGTTTGGGGTAAACAAGATTTCTCATATCTGTGAAGATATTATCAGTATTTACATGTCTTACTTATCAAATAACAATCTGAATATATTTAGAGCGGCCCTTTTTCACTTGCAAGGAAGTAAAAAAAGAATACATGTTATGTTATTAGCAGCATAAAAACAAGGCAAATAGAAGCTAAATAGTTATTCAATTGCATTTAGAACGCAAACTTCAGATGTTGCATATAACATTCAGTCGCACAGTTTTAGTCAGCAATATCTCCTATGAAAGATATTTTTCAGAACCTCTACCTTATGAATTCAAGTTACAAAAACAAATGTTAGTTCTGGAGTGATGTTCCACTGCTGCATGAACAATACCAAAGATTTTTATATTGTGTTTTAATGACTTACACCTTCTCGAAGAGTATCTGTTTCATATCAGATGACATTTAGTTTGATGATAAAGCCATCCTGTTCATATTAATATAATCAAGACATGGGAAATGATTACGTTGTGGTCTGTTTGATATTTATATGCATGTAGTTCCATACATCAGTATCATTTAAAAACATAACATATATATAGCCGCATACTCTTGGTTCATTTTAAAAGTACTAAACTATATGCAAATTATTATCTGCGCATCAAATGTATAATTAGAAAAGAAATATCAAATCCAAAGAAGGTCGGCGCAGTTTTGTATTTAGTTTAATCCCTCGCATAGCAATAATTAATCATTGAATAAAGAATTATGTCTATTTAAAGATTTTGTTGCAATCTACAGAAAGACAGAATTATAGAAACTAAGACTTTGAAATTAGAGGGACTTTTCTGAGTTTATTCATTTTTTTATTTTTTTTTATTATAATAATACTTTTTTGGCCGCGTTTTCTCGGAATAGTTATTTTTATTGTACAAAATAACCATAGAATGAAAAGTGTCGCTTTTCGCTCATATTTTCCTTTTTAATTGCGTCATCTATGCATCTTTGCAAAGATTTCAATGTTATGTTTTTCGGCTTTTTGACCTCCGTGGAGCTCTTCTAAGCAAAACAGTAGCTCTATAATTGCTAGAATGTATATAAACTTAAGAAAAATGTAACTGAATTCAAAATCTTAAGCCAACAGATAGAGTCAAGAACTTTTCTCAAAATAATTGTCCTGCTCATTTGTTAATGACTGACTGCAAGACCGCAAATGTCACACCGTTAGGACGCCAAAAACACATCTGACTAGATTTTTATTTTTTGGCTTTATTTAAAAGATTTTTTACATTTGATTAAAGTGTTACTAATGGCGCAACATCTTTTTATTGTAAAAAGAAATGTTTTGAGAGATTTAAACATTTTAACGAAACAACGCGTCTAATGAGCACGCTTTTCTCTCAATCTTAAAACCATCTATTATTACTTGCTGTTATTTGCATCTAAGCATTTAAACTATAATTTATCATTTTATGATACGTCAATAACTGATATAATTTGCTGACAATTTTAATACAGAATAGTTCAAAAGTCACTTGGGAAATAAGTAATATACAATATTATATTAGATTGATGAAGCTTAAAATATGAAACTTGTCATGTAACTCTGCTATAAATTATGTACAATCTTTAAACCTAAATATTCAACCAAGCATAACTTATTTGAAGCTTGGCATCAATTCTTTCAAGCGCCCAGTGAAAACAATAATGTAAATTACTCGGTAAAATGTTTCTAGTGATAATTTCCTATACATGCAATTTAAGTCAATTCGTTTGGCCAAAATATATATCAATCTATTAGGGCACTGACATTGTTACTTGTATGTAGATGAATCCTTTAAATAATAAATGTGTTGGCATGACATTCCAAACTGAAAACATTGTGTATTTTAAGATACTTTCATGCACTATTCCAGGAAAACATTGAAATAGAGAAATAAAAGGCAGTGCAAAATACATGTATATCACTATGTTCAATTATTGTAAACGTGAGTTTACATGATGTATTTTATTGTACATATTTTAAAGTATAATCACATTATCAATTTATCAATTGTTCCCTTTTTAATGAATTTTCTAATACAAATATTTTATCTTGAATTCATGTATAATTAACTATGCCAAGTATGTATGATATTGAATAATTTATTTTTAACATATGGTTTATGTAACTGTTACCATGTGCCCATGTATAATGTTATATCAAATATGTCTGTGACAGTATAATATGCGTTGCATTAAATTAAAAGTTTAAAGTTCAAGTTTCAATGTTGTATTACTCTAACTGTTAAGGTTTTTAAATATAATACATGAACGCCGTTTCAAATCAATTATAAACACAAACTGCAATGTTTTATCTCGGTAAGACGAATGATAACATTTTCATGACTGTAAACAAATGGTCATGTAAATAAATATATCAAAAATGCCGTTGTTGCTTTCGATGTGACTAAAATGATATAAAACTAAAGGGAGGCAATCCCTACAATTATGTTTAATACTTGTACAACAATAACAATGTCTTATTAGATATCGATTCCTTTCTTTGATAATTTTCCATGATAACCGCCGTTTATTAAATGCTTTTCGGTGGTTTATAGAAATATATCAGTGAAATATAAAACTGATAATTTCATTGTTTTGAATTTAAGCCCCTTACGTTGTTTCAATGAAATACCAGCGTGCACAGTACTGGAAACCAACTTAATGACGTGACGTCGTAAATGACGTCACATTGTATTATAATTTGGCGCGCTTTTCATTTAGTATTACGTTTAAATGTCTTTTTAAACGTTTCTTTGCATATAATAAAAAGAAAATTTGTTAAGATCAGAGTAAGATTGGAATATATTTCACCTCGTCAACACCAAAAGTTCATATTTCACTCGTGGCTACGCCACTCATGAAATATACCTTTTGGTGCTCACTCGATGAAATATATCCCGATATTACACTGAACTTAACAAATATCCTCTATATAAACACACATCTGCGGGTGTTTCTAAATACAAAGTTTCACCATTGTCATGTTCAGATGATGAATTCTGCTTAAGCCGGTGAGTAGGGGCATGGACTCTAGTTTGCACTCGAAAAAACCGTCCATGAACAGACTCAATCAAATTGAGCATACAACATTTTCAATTTTGCCGTTTTGGACTTTCTATAGGGATTTTTTCTCTATTCTATGTTTGTATTATACTTTGGGGACCTTTCTGTTGAAAATGTGTCAGAGTTAAATCGTATACATATACATGCACCGTGCGTTAACTGGAGTGCAGGTATTAGTTACCCGCACTCCAGAGCATGCCAATTGATTGTTTCATTTTGTCCGGGGTTTACATATTGTGACGACAGAGCAAGGGATTGCGATGGAAATATCACATTCAGATGCTCGTTCATTGGTTACTTTTTTGTGGGGTTTCATTTTGTGGTATCAGGGAACGTGCTTTTATGTCTGACTATGATACAAAAGAGAAAAAACATCAACACACTCGGCAATCTGATTTATGCCTAGGGGCTACGCCCCCTCGTGCAAACCAGATAGCCTCGTGTTTCGATGCTCTTTCTATTACATATCTCGTAATAATTATCATGAAATCAACCTTAAACCTACACTTTTCCATCAGTATAAAGTCAGCTGACCAGCCTAAAGTTGTTTGACTAATTTATTGAAGCCCTTTAAACATTAAAATTGCCGTTCCAAATTAAAAGCTGGACTTTAATTATTGCACACATTCGGTAGGTTAGTGGTTAGACATCAGACTGCCTTGATAATTGCACTTATTTCATTAAATATGTATAAAAATATTGATGAACCTTTCCAGCAGCATTTAACTTGTCGTATATACATTTATTTCGTTTAAAATTTGTTAACTGCATATGGCCTGCATGAAACAAACTACGGCGCCATAGCATAGATGAATACCATGTGGTAAGTCAAACAAAACACAAAGAAACAACATTAAACAGCAAAACATTAAGTTGGTGCAAAATTCGCCAAACATTATGAGTTAACTAGAATTTTAACCACTTGCCTCTCACTGCTGTAGGTTCGACCTGCGACAGCGTCTCCGAACTCTTTCATGCGAGAAAGTCATCAGTTAGCTTACCGAACGTCGGTGGTACTATTTAGGTGCCCGTATGTGCTTAACATAAATGTCAAAGGAGCACATGAAGTCATCCTCCACCAGTATTTAGATGAATGTTTCCATGACATATACCGAATTGATGCGACGTAACCAAAGAAATCTAATATTTCATACATATAGATTTTGCTTCCGTTCTTATCTTTTTCCTTTTTTATCTATAATTGTTGATAATTTTATATGCTAATTATGTATAGTATTCATTTCCTAAAATAACTCACTACGTAACAAGGACGCGATAACTTTGTAAATATTTATACATTCCAATCAAGAATACAATTTTATTCAATATTAAAGAAGTAATTAACAAGATAAAATCTCATAAAGTAAACAACTGGTTTTTTATAGCTATATCAAAACATGGTCACATGTTTACATTACTTTATATCTGTATTAGAATGACGATAAAAAGATAATAGAATCTCATTAAGGCAGCTAGAAACTTCTCATGTTTTGGTTAGGAATTCTTGATGCAACAAGATTTCTAATATCTGTGAAGATATTATCAGTATTTGCATGTCTTACTTATCAAATAACAATCTTAATGATATTTAGAGCGCTTTTTCACGTAAATCACTTGCCAGGAAGTAAAAAAAAAAGAATACATGTTATGTTATTAGCAGCATAAAAACAAGGCAAATAGAAGCTAAATAGTTATTCAATTGCATTAAGAACTCAAAATTGAGATGTTGCATATAAAATTCAGTCACACAGTTTTAGTCAGCACCATCTCCTATGAACGATAATTTTTTCAGAACCTCTACCTTATGAATTCAAGTTACAGAAACAAATGTTAGTTCTGGAGTGATGTTCTATTGCTGCATGAACAATACCAAAGATTTTTATATTGTGTTTTAATGACTTACACCTTCTCGAAGAGTATCTGTTTCATATCAGATAATCTTTAGTTTTATGATAAAGCCATCCTGTTCATATTAATATAATCAAGACATGGGAAATGATTACGTTGTGGTCTGTTTGACATTTATATGCATGTAGTTCCATACATCAGTATCATTGAAAACATAACATATATATAGCCGCATACTCTTGGTTCATTTTAAAAGTACTAAACTATATGCAAATTATTATCTGCGCATCAAATGTAAATGAAAGTCGGCGCAGTTATGTATTTATATTAATCCCTCGCATAGCAAAAATTAAACATTAAGTAAAGAATTATGTCTATTAAAAGATTATATTGAAATCTACAGAAAGACAGAATTAGAGAAACTAAGACTTTGAAATTAGAGGGACTTTTCTGAGTTTATTCATTTTTTTATCTTTTTATTAAAATAATATTTTTTGTCGCGTTTGTTTTCTCGGAATAGTTATTTTTATTGTACAAAATAACCATAGAATGAAAAGTGTCGCTTTTCGCTCTGCCTCATATTTTCCTTTTTAAATGCGTCATCTATGCATCTTTGCAAGAATTCCAATTTTATGTTTTTCGGCTTTTTTTTTATCTCTGTGGGGCTCTTCTAAGCAAAACAGTAGCTCTATTATTGCTAGAATGTATATAAACTTAAAAAAAATGTAACTAATTTCAAACGCTTAAGCCACCAGACCGCTGTTCGCCAACTTCAAAATACAGATAGAGTCAAGAACTTTTCTCAAAATAATTTTCCTGCTCATCTGTTAATGACTGACTGCAAGACCGCAAATGTTACACAGTTAGGACGCCAAAAACATATCTGACTAGATTTCTATTTTTGGCTTTATTTAAAAGATGTTTTACATTTGATTAAAGTGTTACTAAAGGCGCAACATCTTTTTATTGTAAAAGAAAAGGTTTTGAGAGATTTAAACATTTTAACGAAACAACGCGTCTAATGAGCACGCTTTTCTCTCAATCTTAAAACCATCTATTATTGCTTGCTTTCATTATTGCTTGCTTTCATTATTGCTTTCATTTGTATCTAAGCATTTAAACTATAATTTATCATTTCAGTCAATAACTGATATAAATTGTGTACAATTTTAATACAGAATAATTTACAAGTCACTTTGTAACTCTGCTATAAATTATGTACAATCTTTAAACCTAAATATTCAACCAAGCATAACTTATTTGAAGTTTGGCACCAATTCTTTCGGCGCTCAGTGAACGCTTTGAAATATAGTAACACTATTTAAACTAATCGGTAAAATGTTTCTAGTATTCATTTCCTATACATGCAATTTCAGTCAATAAGTTTGGCACAAATATATATCAATCTATTAGAGCTTTGACATTGCTATTTGTATGTTGATGAATCCTTTAAATAATAAATGTGTTGGCATGACATTCCAAACTGAAAACATTGTGTATTTTAAGATACTTTCATGCACTAATGCAGGAGAACATTGAAATAGAGAAATAAAAACAAAAAGGCACAGCAAAATATATCACTATGTGCAATTTTCTAAACGTGAGATTACTTGATATATTTTATTGTACAGTATTATCACATTATCAATAAATCCCTTTTTAATGAATTTTCTAATACAAATATTTTATCTTGATACCTATGCCAAGTATGTATGATATTGAATAATTTATTTTTAACATATGTTTTATGTAACTGTTACCATGTGCCCATGTATAATGCTATATCAAATATATCTATAGAAATATGCGTTGAATTTAATTAAAAGTTTTAATTTCAAGTTTCAGTGTTGGTTTGATCTAATTGTTAGGGTTGTTTTTAATCTAATACGCCGTTTCAAATCAATTAAAAAACAAACCGCCATGTTTTATCTCGATAATACGGAAGACAACATTTTCATGTAAACAAATGGTCATGTAAATGTATGAAAGTTGCTGGTGTTGCTTTCGATGTTACTAAAATGGAATAAAACTAAAGGGAGGCAATCCCAACAAATTTCTTTCTCTATTCTATGTATATTTCGTTATGTTATTAAATCAACCCTAAATCTATACTTTGTCATCAGTATAAAATCAGGTCAAAATTTAAAGCTGGGCTTTAATTATTGCATACCTTCGGTAGGTTAGTGGTTAGACATCAGACTGCCTTGATAATTGCACTTATTTCATTAAATATAATAATTAATAATAATGTTAACATTAGTCATATATTTTGAAAAACATTTTATTTAATAGATTTCAATACTTAAACAGTAACCATAACATCTACTTAAAATGAATAGAAATAATACATATATATATATGAATATGAATTAATAAAATTAATAACGGAAGGTCAGTAATAAAATGAGTAACAACTTTGATAGTATCTAGTATAAGACATCGTAACAAACTAGGCAAGAATTATACATGGAAATTGGTAGTAAATGTGAGATAATAACAGATGAAAACATTTTTCTAGAATAAAATATTTTTATTCAGCGCATAAATGTTCATTTAAAATCACTTAGAATTGTATTGAATTTTTTTCTTTAAGCATGTTTTTATAAGAATGATGCATATCTATTGTTTTATCAATATTTGAAATACTTATGGACAGTGTACCCATTGCAGACCAATCCACTTTAAATACGCAAAACTGAAGAAAACAAAAAGCCCTCTGATTAAAGGTGATGCTAAATTTTCATAATATAGGAATTTTAATTGCAGCAATGTAACTGTTTACGGTTGCTCTTCAAAGTATGTTGTGTACAAGTTACAATAAGCATTAAATGGTATATCAGAACTTTTGTTTCTCTATATTTAAACAAAAGTATTACACGCATGAATTCATACTGGTGACAGAAAGCGGGAAACAGTCTTTAAGTATAACGTAATGACGGACATGAACTCGGAGGTTTCAACTGGAAACCGATTGAACAACCAGCTCTTTGACCGAGTATATACCATGCCTTTCACTTTATAACGCATATTTTCATAAAAAAATGATATCTTCGGGATCAGTGAGTCTAAAAAAAGGTTAGTGTTGATTATTGAATACGGCCTAAGCCGGTGGGGAGGTTTGTGGAAGATGTTGCACTTTTCACTTTCTGTTCATTTTCGGACTCAATAAAACTGAGTCAGCGAAAGAACAAAAGTTCGTCAAATGAATATGAAATGCAAAAGTTATTAATAATCTGTATATTAACTTGCTAGTCCTTATATTGACAGCATCTAACATGTATACGATAATAACGAGGCCTTCCTCGCCAAATGGTAAGGTTTCAAATCACTTGTCCTCACGGCTTTCGGTTCGAATTCCATCAGGAAATTCGGAATTTTTTTCATGTGTGAAAGCTATAGAGCTAGCTTCAGGAAAGTCGGTGGTTCTGTTCAGTCAGAAACAAAGTATGAAGGGGCACCTAAAGTATTCATCTACCAGTGAATATTAAAGTTTGAATATCACAGTATGACTTTTACAGTGCCGTCGTGACTTACAATAAAAATAGTCTAGTACATGAACTTAGAAAAAAATCATACGTATATCAGTATACCATTAAAGTGTAACGTATACACACAATCACAAGTATGGTATAATTAAAAGTAAATAATAAAATTTGTTATAAAAGACGTTCATAGATGTGTTAGCATTGCATTTAAATGAAATGAATTCAAAAAGAAGTGCAAAAATATGTTAAGTATGAATCATATAAGTTAAAGTAAGAAAATATATTTGCATTGCACTTTAAAGAAACTGTTATATTAAGAAGAATTTACATTTACTAGCATTTGAATGATATAATAGGTATTGCGCTGAAATAAAATTGATGTAAAAGAAGTTCGCATTACACTTAAATATATTCTGCCATCACCAAAAAAGGTTCGTAGATATTTTACTATCAAACTGAGGCTATATAACAAAGATTATTTTAACACTTTTGAAAGTCTTATGTTTTAAGGTAGAAATAAATTTGGTGATTCAATATTCATACTCTTAGGCATTCAATATAACATGTTCCAATGATTTATTTTTTTTTTCCCTTTTCCCTGTAAAAGTTCATGCTCTTGACGATATCCGTATCCTATATAAAGCCTGAGAAAACGTTACCACCTTCGGAAATAAATTACAGCAACAGTGTTGAATGGCGACGAGGAGAATTGTTAATAACTTCATGATCAGAAAAGGCGCTCCAGCTGGATCCTCGATGGCTGCCTGATCCTCGAGGTGGTGATAACAACATTGGTGACAGACTCTGTGAGTTCTTTCCTCTCGCCCCTACTAAATCACTGTCAGAATGACTCGGGTAACTCGACTGCATTGATTGACTTGGAGGAAGCAATCTTCGAGTGTTACGGCACGGGGAACACGGAATGCATGGACTCGGACATTCCACTGCACCTAGTTGAGCAGCCAGTTCCTTTGCCTGGGCATCCAGTTGAAAGGCATGCCATTTATATGCAACACATATAAATATAAAAACAGAAACCGCCACAGCCGGGCTTGCAACCATTATTGGTATTGGCAATGGCTCGTCATCAGAACGTTTGGACGCCGTTTGCTTTTCCGTTCCTGTAACAGTCGTCTTATTTCTCAACTTGTTTACAGAAACATTTGTCTCCAGTCTGTCCTTACTTACTTTTACCTTACCTACAGTGTTATTGTTAGTAGGTATATTAGGTATGTCCTGTGTAACATTGTAGACTTGTTCGTTAGGTTTACTCTGAGGTTTATCTTGGAGACACTGACACACGGTGACCATGAGAACACATATCAATTGTACTTGATACTTCAACATATTCGGGTTAATTTTCACGTTGCGAGTTGAACGTCATTTACATGATAACACAATTATCAATAAATATACACACAAATAATCTAGTCACCGTTAATCCCATATCAGAAACAAGACGATTTCAAATCTTATATGCATAAACGAATTTCGCAGTTGTAACGTTTGCGTAACGGTCCTGCTTGATTTCTTTATTATAATCCAATTATAATTCTAATACGCGCATCTGCTCTAGTCCTTTAACTTGGTTTACTGTTGTCTTTAGTACATG
Source organism: Ruditapes philippinarum (assembly GCF_026571515.1). Taxonomy (NCBI): domain Eukaryota; kingdom Metazoa; phylum Mollusca; class Bivalvia; order Venerida; family Veneridae; genus Ruditapes; species Ruditapes philippinarum. The sequence continues at coordinate 58,202 of NW_026857485.1, read as the reverse complement.
GCATTAGAAGAATCTCGATCTTTATTTTAAGGAAAATAGCTGCGTAAAAATAATGAATTCAGAAGTACTAAAGCGTCTGTAAAAGACAGTATCATTTTTTATACAGCTCATTTATCTCCCTAATTATTTCTTCGTTTCAATTGTCAAATAATTCCAAAGTATTGTAGTTATTAACGTCATGTGATTGTTACATATTAACATAAACTCTTATTAGTCCATGTTTTCAGCAATGTCCTTTTGTTTTACGGAGTTCGTGCTATTTTTCTATTAGCCCTCTGTCCAATGATATTTATTCCAACTTTAATAAAGTTTTTGTTAAAAAAAGTAATATCAGCAAAGTATTTTTTGTTATGTATCTTATTTGTCATGCATTTAAAAGATACATTCCTTTATACAAAAATTGAGTCTTTATTTCATTTTCACTTTCTTAAATAAAAAGACAACATAATACTAGGCTAAATCTTCCATTCCTGACGTTTTTAGATCACAATCCAGGAGTCATATTACCGTGACGATGTTGAAATGACAGGCTTTAAAGAAACATGGTCTCAGCAAATAAAAGAAGAGGCATTGAAGGGAAAATATTTGTTATCAATTTTTAATATCACGCTTCTTTTATCTTTGTCCCATAGGAGATATATATTACAAATGCTAGTCGATATTTCATACACTGTTATTAAGTTATGGATTTTAAAGTCCTTTCTTATTTGTGTTCATGTACAATAAAATATCTCTTTAATATTTATTGTAAATTAAATTTACGCGTTTTATATATGTATATGTATAGAGATAAGATATTTTAAATATAGTCGATCTTTTTGGTTATTATGATGGAATTTCAAGTTATTGTGAACAAATGTATATTATCTCAAGAAAAGGCATTTGACCTTTTCTACGTCTAAAATTGCTTAATAAACAAAACCTTGCAACGAAATAAATTTGAAGTAAAGTTTGAAACCTAAAATTCTTAAGTATAAGTGTGTAGCCAAAATAAATTTGATTAAGTTATTGAGTGTATTGAATATGCAAATTAAAACTTTCAAAATCTAATGCCAGAAACATATACATGTATATATAATCAAAATTACAAAGCCGGAATCGTTATACAAAAAAAAAAATGACGGAACACAAAATTATAATAGCGGTAGTGCATCAACATGTGTGGAAGCCCCTAATTTAATTAAGTAAATATCATACCTTATGGATTTGGATTGAAAAAAATGTGTCATCGTGCTTCTGGGCGAAAAATGTGCATTAACCCTCACTTCTAAAATAGAAATTTGAAAGACCCTGTTCTATGGAGTCAAGACTGGACCTCAATCATCTCACTTGCGATCCTGAACTAGTAAAGCCCATCACAAAACCGAAACCAAGTTACAATGCCAATACACATTCATACTTACTTAATCAAAGCTACAAAATACATTATGTTATGACAACGCGCATGTGTACATATTGTACGAGCATCTTTTACTTGTAAAATGAACGCTAATGGCAATCTCCAATGAGTTTCCGAACTAATTATCAGCAAAGAAAAAAAAGGTCAAATGAAATTGATTGGACAACTTCATTTCTGACATTAATGATGAAAGTGAAGCATTTGATTGGAAATTTCAATTAATTCTTCTAAGACATAACCTTTACGTTTTGAAGTTAATGAGTAAACTTGCGATGGTTGTCAATATAAAACGTGTCTTTTAAAAAAAATTGGTTTGAATCCACTACATACAGCCAGGAAGCCTGTCACACACTCATCGGGTGACGAAGTAACTTCTGTTGTAACGTTTATAATATAATTGGCCAAATGATATTCATAAAGGTTGATAAAAGGTTCACTTTATGCATATAATTTTGTCTATTATATACATGTACATCAGAACCGACAATTCTTTCAATACTTACGCATCAGAGTGTGTAAAATCGAAGTTGTCTATTTTTATAATACTGCACGTTTGTAACGTCATTTTTCATTGGATAATCGTGACGTTTATATAGTTTTATATACACGGCTGCTATCGATCCATGAATAAAACTTACTTTTTTCTCTAAAGATTATGTTTGCTGTATTATAAATTCGTTATAAAGATTGTTGACAGGTTATATGGCCGTATATAAACGGCTGTTTGCAATATAACCCTCGCCTAACGGCATCGGATTATATTTACAAAAAGGCCGTTTATATCGGGCCATATAACCTGTCAACGATCTTTATAACTAATAATATATATGCTCTAGGAACGTCAATGTCTTAATATTCAGTATGTGTGGCCAACAATTTACAACCTTCACAGGCCGCCTGGCTCTTTAATGATAGTACAAGTCAAACCATTTTCACTGCTTATAGCACTCAAAGGTATCTAAAGCTGTCCGGATGAATCGTTTATACAATTTATGAAAGTAAATATCATCGTATACTCAAATAAACCAATCTATTTTCAATATATATACGTCAAAATATATCTTAAAAAGTCAGTTGTGTCTTTCTTAGATTTTTTTAAATCATTCGCTACTGAAACGTGCATACTTCAAGGGAAATGTCTAAGATTGGTAGCAATTCCTGTAACATATTTGCTTTCAACATATGTGCATAGTTATGAAATAGTTCACGCGGCGTATTTTATAATGCCATAATATGAGCTACTTTTTACGGGTGATTTTCTTTAATTTCTATTTTATTAAAGTAAAATGAATCACACTGATACAAATTATAAGGTACAAGTATATTTCATGTTTTTAAGACACTTTACCCCGCCAAAACCAGCAGTGATCTGCCTTTCAGACTCCAAATTCTCAACTGTGATATCCCAATGTTTTATTTAATGTCAGATGGGAAAAGTCCAATTATGAGATTCATCAGATAGAGACGAATCTAATTTTGCATAATGGACATCATTTTATAAAAGACTTCCTCGAATTTGTCAAGCAATAACAATCCAACTAATATTATTGTTAAAACCGTGTTATTTTGTAAACTATGACCTATTTATTTAATATGTCCCACATTTAAAGACCTTAGGAAATCATTAAAATGTGTGTTTTGGAAATCAATTATTTGTCAGAACAAGAAAACAAATTGTATCTCCATAGAAAATGACAAAGGCAACGACTTTATAACATGTCAATTTCTATGATAATTTCTGCCCATATCTCTGGTGAGATGTTCTTGTAATTATATTTGTCTGACAATGAGTGTTTAACCAACAGAAAACTGCTTATTGGCGTGTTCAGGCGCTGAATTGTACGAAATTAAAATAAATTTCCAACCAATAAGGTAAGAAAGATCTTGTCAATAAGGATAAATGCCCACGTATATTAGTTATTGTATGAAAGACTGGTGGTGGCATTTTTAACTTCTTGAATTCTTGATTTAAACTTCCAGAATTCACGATTTTTACTTCACGAATTTACGATTTCAACTTTACGAATTCAACTTCACAAATTCACGATTTCAACTTCAAAAATTCACGATTTCAACTTCATGAATTCACGTTTTCAACTTCACAAATTCAAGATTTCAACTTCACGAATTCAAGATTTCAACTTCGTGAATTAACGATTTTTCAGCTTGATGAATTCAAAATTTTCTCTTCGTGAATTCATGAAGCTAAAATCGTGAATATGTGAATTCCGTATGTCGAAAAAAATATTCACGAAGTTATAATTGTGAATTCACGAAAAATGCTGGCCATAAACATGTATTTGGATATGTTTCTTAAGGTTTTATCTTTGCTATGCGATATAACGACTTTTAATGTGTCTATTTGGTGTACGAAACTTATATTCGTGCAATTAAAAGGTACATACCAGTACTATGCCCTTTTGTTTAGGGATAATAATAAATGTGATATTTCAAAATTAATGCCGAGTACATTAGTGCCTGTTCGTGTATGTCTATTGTGTATTTTTGTGTAATGTTTTCTTCTATAATTTAATGTCTTATTAATATTCAAATACACGCTTTGGTTACGATGAAAATGTCCCATTTTCCTATCAATAAGGTTGTGTAACTCCTTAAAAAAACAGTATATCTAAATATTACCCAGCTTATTATTTAGCTGGTTCATTTGTTGTTTAAAAGTGATAGTAAATTAATACACATGTCAAGTATATTAGTAAATCTATTTTGATTTTGCGTGTTTTATTATAATAAAATATGTAATGTTTTTTTTGGATTGTTACATGCAAAACAAAGAGGCAATACTTTTTTAAACTTAAATTAATTATATTTCTGACTTTTGAGCAGTTTTAGCACCACTGGTCTCGAGTTTTGTTGGACCGCATTCTGTAACTGTGACCCTGCGCGTTTTTTATATCAAAGCGTTTATTAATGTGTTAACGTAACATTAATGTCTCTTTAAGGTCAGTACATGTACATGTACCAGTGTGAGGACAACAATGTTTAATATCTACAACATGATTAAAGATTAAAAACATAGAACTTATATTTATTCTTCATAAAGTTTAATTTAGGTGCGAAATTTTAACAATTTTTTAAAAAAATCTATTTAACAACAAATATCAAATATTTAACATATTTTGATGATTCGCTAATTCTATAAGGAATAAGTAATAGAAAGAGCACTCCAGTTACCGCACTGTGCATGTATATGTATACGATTTAAATCTGACACTTTTTCAACAGAAAGGTCCCCAAACTATGATACAATGACATTTGTATCATAATATTCAAGATAACGTAATATTTCAGGCAATATAAATAGCAACAGGACATTCTTACAGAAATAAATCTGAACTGCTCAAGGTCAACTCTACAAATATAAAAAAGCTACAGATACAAGGGCGGGGGTTATATTGCTAACTACCGTATATATACGACAACAATCTTTATTTCAACAAATTCATAATACAGAGATACAGCGAACTTCCTTTAATAAAAGAAAGAAAAATGAAAATACATTATAAATTGACAACAGCCATGTACACAGTTTATATTAACGTCACAATTATCCAATGACAAGCGGTGTGCAGTATCATGAATTTCAATCTCCGCTATATTCTGTACTGATCAAGGGAAGTAACCGCTGCGAGGATTTTGACAGAGTTTAAAAAAAGAGTTAAGAGGAAATTTAAAAGTTTCTTTATAGACCATCTTATATATTGTAACGTTATGAACAACACAAATTATCAATCAAATAACTTTAGTTGTAGACATGGCGTTTGTTTTAATTCTCGTGTTACTTTTATGACTAAAATGCTTTTCTTCTTCACAAATATGCTGCATTTTACAAATATGAAGTATCTACTTTACAGAAAATAACCGTATTTTTAATGACAACTTAGAACAATAAGTGATACTACATTAAAGCTACATGCCTGAAGATAAAACAAAATATTTCAACAAATTGAGAAAATAATGTACTAGGATTTTGATAAAGTAAAAAAATTCCAGTAATTATTCATATGTTTTATGGGATTAATGACTGCTTTTACAGTATTTATCACAATATTTCTACTACGTGACTATCACTGTAAGAGCTATTTTTGCAAACTTTAACCTTTTTTGGTAATAAACGTGGATTGTAAGTGACATATACAATGTGTAAATTACTTTCCTTGTTCACTTCACATAGTTTTATATTTAAGCTCATTTTTAAAATTTCATGAAAGTGAGCATTAACCTGGGGGCATGCTGCTTTAAATGGTAAGTTGATGACATTGTAAAATTGATTAAAAATAAGCGAATAACGAATGCCAAGATATATATCTATTGATTGGGATTGAAAAAGAAAGCATAATATACAAATTTAAAACTGACTCATATACAATGATCAAGTCACATAAGCGCTTTATTTCTGTACAAAATAGAGCAGGATAAATTGGTGATAGAACGTATATTGAGATTCGGTTAAAATGAACTGTAATTGATAATGAATTTAAATGTGTGTATAATTTAAGATTCATACACTTTAAGTCAGATCTATTGAGACTGGTTGTATATAAAAACCTGTATTATTGTCAGTCATTTATAAGTGAATTGAAAAAACAATTGAAAAAAAAACAACAACATTTTTCATCCAATAAAAAGGACATTTACATAATTGATTTAAACTTAGTGAGCCTTGGTGTCAAACTGTATATTGATACGGCTTTTTAAATTAAATATTCATAACAGACAGTAACAATCCAAATACTTATCGTTAAAGTAAAGCAAGGGAAGTAACAAAATTCAAACCCATCAACATCATTGTTTGAAGTTACTTCCCTTCCTTACCATTCCTAATCATTTATCTGTACGAAAATCAGTAACACAGTGTAAAAAGTAAGAAAACAAAATATATAATAGTAAAATTTACATTTGCGTTTGTTCAACTATAGTTCAATATATTTATATACTCATATATTATGCTAATTTATCCTATGAAAACAATATCACATGTGAACATCGTTATTATACTGGTCCGTTTGCTGGCCGTTACTTTGTTGATAATTTTGTCTATTTTGTAATTCATATTGATCATGTTCGTTCTGAACTGTTACGTCAACATCTTCGTGGTGACGTATCTCATCATTGGGATAATTATTGTCTCCATATTGATAATTATTACTGCCTTCACTTGCATAATTATCATTATTGGCATAATTCTCATCATATGTTTCATTTTCTGGGTAGTGTTCTTGGTTATAATCTAAATTCTCGTCATTAGAGGATTGTGGGTAGGAAAATTCGTCATTTCCGGTATGCCCCTCCGCGTCATATTGCTCGCCATAACCAGGATCTCCCGGATATGCACCATTATCATACGCAGGAGCTGTTAACTGCTCTGATGATGAATGGTCGGTTGGGTAAGTGTCGTACGATTCTTGAACAGTAAACGCTTGTTCTTCACCTTGACACGTATCCGCGGATTTCTCGGTGTAACCCTCGTGATTTTCATCCGGGTACATTTCTTTTATGACCTCAAAATCGTCACGTGGTGTTGTTCTTACTTCACCATTTGTCTCGTTTTCATTTTTTGAGGTTGACCTCGACAGACTGAAATTCTCAAAACATTTACAGGAGAAAAGACTATAACAATTTCGTTTACATCTATAAATAGAACAACAACGACAAGTGGGTCTACAAATTCTGAAATCATTCATATCCGGGTCTTGAACATATTTGTTAAATTCTTTAAGTAATTTCGGTAACCGTATACCGTCAATTAGCCATCCTATCCCTAGACACCCTAGAGTACATGCATACAATATGCCCCATTTCTTTCTCTCAAGATAGAAATGATGAAGTCCAAATATGCCAAAGGGAAACCAGTACAAATACGCTTCATCCGGGTATTTATGCTTATCTTCGTCTGCGTAGCGTTCATACAAAACAGGAAGTCTTAACATATCGAAAAACCAACCGAATCCAAATAATCCAACTGTTGCCAAGTAAAATCCACCATTAAGATATCGTTCTAAGTAAAAGTGATGAGCTCCGAATAGTCCAAGCGGGGACACACATAAAATGTACGCTGTGACCTTTGTTGTTCCATAATCACTAGTCGGATCGTTAGAAGCTTTCACAAGATTCTTCATTCTAAATAAATCGGTTATCCAACCAATTGTAAAGATGCCTAACGTACATGTATACATAATTCCTAAGAAATAATTTCCTAAATAATAGTGATGTGCACCAAAAAGCCCAAACGGGGGCATCGCCATTATGTACGAAGTCCCTATGGATTTCTTATCCAAACCAGCTTTCCGCACAAGTTTTGGCATTCGAAACAAATCCACAATCCATCCTATACCGAATATACCAAACGTAAATGTATAAATCAAACCAAGCTTTACATTATCCAAATAATAGTGGTGTGCACCAAATATTCCCAGGGGCGGTAACGCTGTAATGTATGCAGTTCCGAGAGATTTATCTTCCGTGTGCTCGTTATGATCTTCGACAAGGTATTTCATTCGGAATAGGTCTATTATCCATCCCATAGTGAACACACCCAACGTACATGCGTAGAAAATACCAAGTCTCTTGTTTCCAAGGTAAAAATGATGCGCACCTGAAATGACAAAAAAACCATTTAGCCTTCACTCAGTTATGAAAGATTACTTAAGAAAAAATGTGTTTTAACTTAAGTCATGATCCTTTGTTATTGTCAGGAAAAAAAACTTATTGGCATGTCATTGCTATTTGATTTTGTTAAAATATTTAACTTACTTATTAAAGCCAGTCAAATATACATTTATAAACGCAAGTATATATTAAGGGCGATAAATTGAAAAATGGATAGTGCAAAGTTATGTAACTTGCAAAAATGCTCATATAAATTGAGTAAAGATACAACAAACTGCCCTGAATATATTACCTAAAACATAAATTTTAAACTGATGGAAATTGGCAGCAAAGTTTTTATAAATAAACTATATATATTTATAGCAAAAGTTCAATCGATATATCGTACATGTAAACTGCAGATAAAGCATTCTTTATCCATTCTTTTATATTCTATCAAATGATGAATACTTATTTGTTGTGCATTTCTGTCTCATATATCACATAGAACATGATAGAAGAGTATTATTAGCCGGATAAAAGTTTGTCTGTTTGTCTGTTTTTTTATGTTACAAAACAGTACTTCCAGTCTTCTTTTTGAATTACATGCTGGTATTAATTATATTTCAAAAACAAGTTATGTGATACCTATAATTGATTTAAAATTAATATGACCAAATAAACCTCTATAAAGTATCGTTATTTAAGATGGACCATGGTGGGAGCAGTATTGTTATAATGTCGACAGATTTATATTAAATGAATCGATTGCAAGAAATAAACATGTATATATAGTGACCTTCGGTTTTTCAATCATCTCAACTAAACGTGTGATGACTTAATTATTTATACTATTGAAGATTCAATGATTAAATGTAAATCAATAGACAACTCAAAGTCAGCACAAAACTTTGTTTCTTACCATATGTTTTACAGGAAACCATAAAAAGAAGGATAGAAAAAAGAATGCAAAAGAAATCATTGACTTTGTATTAGATTTAATCTAAAGTCTCCCGTACTCGCGTAATAATATACACGTAAATGATTTAAGGTAAGATACCTGTAATGGGTATATTTAGGAACCTGATCAAGCTTAATATTTTATCAAAGTACTCTATTTAACTTATTCAATTGCAACTTTTCAAAGACATTTACCATCAAGTTTTCAAATAATAAGCATTTTTATGTGAATACCCCCTCCCACTAAATTGCCCCCAAAACAGTGGGGGTAGGGGTAAGGAATATATATGAAAAAAAAAATTTGCAGCTTTTACCTACAATGTAAGTGTTTATTATGTTTCAAGACATATATTATGATAACAAAATAACAATAAACTGTTCACAAAATGTATTGATTTCAGCCAATTGACTAAAACCTCATCCAAGATTTCTGAAACTTAAAAAAAAACACATAAAAATAGATATAGAATAAGAATTATTATTATTATTATTTTTAATATTTGAATTGGGGCAAGCAAATTACTTCTATAACTTTTAATACTCTTCCATAGCAATCAAAATATGGAAATTTCATGACCTCTTTCCACATTACTTTTTTGACAAAAATGTGTTTTACAAAATGATGTAAAAATTTTCCGAAACAAAAATGTACAGCATAGCTGTAACCTGTCTTACTTATCTCTTGGAAAACAGCAGATTTTGTAAAATATGATTATTTATGTGTTTTTCTAAACAGAGGCTATCTTAATAAATGTACAGTCATTTAAATGAAATCTTCAAATATTGTTTTATAATATTTGTCATGTTCACATTCTCAAAAATTTCATTGCTTAACTTCCAAAATCTAACAGGAAAATTATTGAAATTTATTACAAGAATAACTATTTCATCACAAGAAACTACTTGAATTCATTGCATCCTCTCAGTAAAATATTGAAATAATATTTAAATAATTTCACTTCGAAAATATCAGAACATAATAACACAAAAGCTGATATATAGAGGATATTGAAGGAGTGTTCAATGTTCAATACTGAATTTAGTACTGGCGAGCAAATTATTATTACATTCAACGAATTGAATCAATGCAGTAACGAACCTACATAAATATAATATTCTATGTATCACATGCACAAAATAAAGACTGTTTAAAATAAAAAATAATAATTCTCCATTGATGCACCTTTACTGTAACTAACATTTATGGCGTCTTTATGTTTGTATAACGGAAATGACATCAGATCTAAATATATGCACACTGACAGTCATACAATACCATTTTTATGAAGTCACAACATTGGCACTAGTATATTATAAATTTGCATACATCACATTCTCAAAATCTTGATACTGTTATAGATTTACTTTTAACACGAATATTTTCAACATGAACATTATGATGTCATGATTTGATGACATCAGGAAGTTCCCGATCCAGTTCTGGTTGCTCATAACGGACGAAACTTCCATTTCACAATAAATTTAAATGACCTCATCTTGTAAAAAGCAATAAAATGACTAAACAGTCACAGAGTCACAGAAAAAACATAAATATTGTTTACCAATACTTCACAAGTTAGATAAAATTATACTAGTATCAACGGGTGTGTGTATTCTACTCATTAGCATTAGCTTTTATACTAAAACTCATGGCTATGCCACTAATAAAAATGTTAACTTTATGAAATACATTTTGATCTTACATGCAAATTCAAGATCATCCCTTGTATTTATTTATTTTATTATCTAAAGATTCATGTACATTTAAGTTATTAACATGTTCACTATGTACAGTCATATAACCATCATCTGTGACTTTTATGCCAGTTATTCGTTGAGGTTCTACTGCTATTGGCATTGGAGGAATTACATACTGATAAAATGAAGCAGCAGTCTTTATTTCTTTAGCTGCAATCTGTGTTATATGTGGCATCTGTGAACCTCAAACTGCAATAAATATATTGAAATTGTACTATAAAGTGACAAAAGATGTACCCATATAGGCTAGCATATTATAATGGTGAAAACTGTTACCCTGTCTGCACAATTACTCCAGTGTAAGAAATTAGGATTTGAATCCACTAGGCTGGTCGGGCTACTATACTGGAATATTCACTAGCCCAAAAGACATTTCACTAGCGTGATTCACTTGTTCAAAACTGGAGTTCTGAAAATACAGTAGCCTGGTCGGGCTTGTTACTTTGAAAACTTGGTAGGCCGAGGAGAAATTTAGTAGTCAGGGGCTTTAGGACTACTGCTAATTTCAAACACTGTTACTCTATGCATTAGAAAATAAATTATAGGATTACATACTGTTACTCTCCAGAAATTTAGCATGACATTGGAATAATGATTATTTCAATACTTTACACAGTTTAGAAATGTGACATATGACTTTAATCTCTTTTCTATATTCAAAATCTGGTTTTAGGAAAGCAAATGTCAACTCACTTAGATCTGTAGTTTCCAAATCAAATGTTATAAATGTAGGATTTTCTATCTTTACTGGCTTGAACTTTCCCTTAGAACTGCATCTGGTAAGGTCTGTATATCTGAGTCTGCTGTATGACCAATACCTAAAATTGTCACATCATATTATATAGATAGCTTTTATACACAGTGCTTGGAAGTGAAAGGAAAAACTTGCAAATAATATAAGGTTCTGAAGGGTTTTAAGATCCTTATCCATGACTTAAACATCTAGCACCTTGTATCTTACAGTTATTACCATACAAAATTAAGTATAGCATGTGTATTACTTAGGCTTATTATAATGATCACAATGAGTCTTATTTTATTTTTTTCTGCAGAAGAAAAATGCTTCTGAATCTAGTGCTGCATGCAAATAAATGATAAACATACCTTCAAACATAAAAAACAAGAGCTGTCACAGAAAGTGACAAATGCCCCCCAAGGATTCTAGTTATAAACCACCTATATTACATGTTAAGTGTGGTGGTAAAAATTGACAAAGTTCGAACCCCAGCAGTGACCTTTAAGTGAGACAAAGAAACCTGTGTCTTGTTCACAACACATAGTTCATCTATGGTGATTTTATATTTTTAAATAAAAATTGAAACTTTAATGTATATGAAAGTTACAGAACGGACACTGTATATACATGTACATTAGTGTAACATAATTTATTATAAACATTGAAAAAGTTTAAACCTCAGCAGTCCCTGTGGTGGAAAATGTTTAACATGAATGATGGCACATGTATTGAAAAGACTATAAATATATTTTATACACTTAATGCGTTTAACTCAGAAGTGGTAAATTATTTTTCGTATTAAGGAGTAAAACAATTTTGACAATAGTCTACAATGGCTTGTTATTTAAATGGCATAAATATTTTTTAGATACTTAATTCTCAATTAAAGAGATGTAAATTAAAAAATGTTTTGTGGTAACAAGTTAATTACATACTCCATTTCTTTATTTGTAAGCCTCTTCAGCTGACCGTCTCTGTGATTTTGCTCAGACAGCTTCTATCACTTCACCAGCCCTCTCTCAATTTCCTTAAGATTTTCTAGGCTTATCAGCTTAAGATCAAGAGTGGCAAGGAAATTGTTAACTTTGACAGCCCCACCAATGCTGTCAATCATTGCTGTAAATATGACAGAAAAAAAAGCAGTTACAATCATTGTTCAAATTAGATGGTGTATGTGCATAAACCTTAAACGATAATTTTTTAAATACTTAATTACCTTTTAACTGTTGAGTAATGCTTGAAATTTTTATTTTCTAGTACATGAATAAGATTTTATAAATATTAAAATCACTGAGTTCACTAACATGAGCCTACTGTCATGTTTGAAGTAGAGTATTCTAAGACATTAAAGCTGCATATCTCCAGTTTAGCTGACGAGAACATTAAAATTGAGAGAGAAGTGTTACATATATTGTATTTTTACATTGGAGGTAGCCAGTCGTACAGGCCCGTAATGCTAGCCAAAATTTCTAGCTGTGAGTCACAGATGACTAGCATATGCTAGCCGTACAGCATTTTTTTCAATGAAAAATAAATGCAATGCTTGCACTTGCATTTATTTTTGTTAATACAGTCCAAAGATGTAGTTGTATCATTGTATGACACTTTGCTACTAAATAATGTTTACTTTGATGATTACGTGATGTTTAATTATATTTGAATATATGTATTTTGTGACCATGTGCATTTTGTACACGTCTTATATGAATAAACTATCTATCTATCTATCTTATTAAATTTTCAGCCAGTTACTCACATTGCTTATGATATTTTCAGCCAGTTACTTAATTGCACTTCTTATTATCAATACATTTTCACAAATAATAAACATACATATTTCTATTAATTGATTTTAATGATGATATTCGGCAATTTATATTATGGCGAGATATCGACAGAATTAAATTTACCTATAATAAAACAGTTTTTGAGAGCCGGTGTAAATTCTGTAATATTTACAAGTTACAATTATTAAAATGAGCCGTGTCACGACAAAACCAACATAATGGGTTTGCGACCAGCATGGATCCAGACCGGCCTGCGCATCCCCGCTGATCAGGATCCATGCTGTTCGCTATCAGTTTGTCTACTTTTTATAGGGGTTGTAAGCGAACAGCATGGATCCTGATCAGACTGCGTGGAAGCGCAGGCTGGTCTGGATCCATGCTGGTCGCAAACCCATTATGTTGGGTTTGTCGCGACACGGCTCAAATTACTTTGTCATTATCTAGTGCCTCGGGGCCTGGCTGATTAACATTCTAAAATATCTAGATTTGTTTCAAATAAAAAATAATAATTACCGAATCCAAGCTTTGTGTTTATTTCAAAGCAGGACATCCCCGGCCTTCGTTTTGTTGTGGTGTGTTGTTCCATATGAAACAAAATTTACAGCTCCTCACTCTTAACACTGCTTAATTCGAACACATAACATACAGATAGCCACCAAGCCATTTTGCAGCTCCCCCACAATGTTGTCGCTTGTGAGAATAAAGTTCCAAGATGACATTCCTTGCAGTGAGCTAAATTTCTAACTAAAACGTCGAACTCAATCACCCGTCTAGCTTTTCTCCACCCACCTGCCGATCCCTTCTGTCGGTGTTCATAAATTGGACAATTACCAATTTTGCACTTACAAATGCTCAATACGTGAGGGTTATTATGATCCACAAGAATATTAGGTTCTTTTCTCAACTTGCGTTTGTTTTTGGCCTTGTAATGGCCTTTTCTGTCTCTTACTTTCATTTTCACTTCTGCGGTCTATTTTCTGAAATCGTGACGTCATATAGGGGTTTCCCAACCTGGTTTCACAGCAACGGGGTTTTTTACGAATTATCCGTTTACAAACAACATATTCTTTTTGATAATTTCATTTTCATTTTATCAAAAACTAAATTCTTTTTGTACTGGATATAATTATATGGATAATTTATTCATTTATAAATAAAACGTAAATCTGTTTACGGAAACGGGCGAGAGGTAACGGATGTGCCGATAAGTTACGTAGAATGCCGACATGGCACGGAAAACCCCGATTCCATTACAGGGATCTTACCTTAATGTCAAGTATAAACTTATATGAAAGAAGAAGAGTAACGTGATACCTAACTACCACGGGATGGAACTCTACAGTACGTCATTTTCTAGTATACTGCGTCCTCGGTTCTCTTTAAAAGCGTAAGTATAGGTTAGAGTGCATATTGGATGTTCTTCGTAAATAAGAAAGCTACAGTCGCTTCGCAAGCTCCGCTCCTTTTTAGCTTTCTTATTTACGAAGAACACCCAATATGCACTCGAACTTATACATAGAAATATATTTACAGGTATGTAGCAGAAAGAAAAGTGTATAAAAGATAAACTTTATAATGTGGACTTCTCTATACAATTGAGACTGAATTTTCTCAGCACCACATCAAACCCTATAGGGAAATTTTCGTTTTGTATATGCTTTCGTCACTCTGTTAGTATCTATTTAAAACCTTCGAAACTTGACTTGATTCAAACCCACATTGAACTGTGACAGATGACAAATGTAAGCGACCTTTAAGATTCGGTCCCCGGTCTTATCTCCCAGAACACATTTTGATTATTCAAATAAAACGAGAGAAACCAAAATAGATTTAAAATTTGCAATCGTACGGTACAATGACAAAAAAAATTTCCCAAGTTTTTAAAGGGATAAGTTTACAAGATGACAGTAAAAGGTGATAACAAGGAGAGAAGTTTTAGACCTTGTATGGCAAGTATAAAACATGTGTGAAGTTTGGCGTTTACATTGAACTAGGCGCCTAAAATTGTGCAAAATATCCTGTCGGTAAACAACAAAGCAAATTGACAATAATTGTATCTCAATTTGTATATAATAACACCATAGTAGAATAAAACAACTTTGACGGTGTAGTTTTCTTTTGTACAAAATCCACTTTAATTTGGATTGGTGTACATGTTCCATGAGCCTATTTTCCATATGTATTTAATATGTATTTTAGATATTGACAAAACAGTTTAAATATATCATTTGCTTGTTATGAAATATTTCTGGAAAACAGAATGTTGATAGAGTTTCAAAATGATTTGTTATGAACATATATATGAATAATAATAATGATGATGATGGTGATGATGATGGTGATGATGATGATGATGGTGGTGATGATGGTGGTGATGATGGTGGTGCTGGTGATGATGGTGATGATGATGGTGATGATGATGATGGTGATGATGGTGATGATGATGATGATGGTGATGATGATGATGATGATGGTGATGATGATGGTGATGATGATGATGGTGATGATGATGATGATGATGATGGTGATGATGATGATGATGATGCTGATGGTGATGATGATGATGGTGATGATGATGATGGTGATGGTGATGATGATGATGATGCTGATGGTGATGATGATGATGACGACGACGATAGTAATAATAATAATAATAATTATAATATTTTCTTCTATCTGCACATTTTTATGTCATATTGAATCATTTATTGAACACTTATCGACAACATTCATATACATATATAATTATTTCGTGGTTTTGTTTTTCATGTATGATACTAAGTACTATCCACATAATTATTCATGGTCTAGAGACCTTCAAGTATACACTGTAGACCAGTTCGCTTTAAAGGATGGGTTTCATACAAGCCAAAAACTGAACGTATGTCAGTAGATTCTTTCATCTCTAGATTAAAATAGAAATTTAATGAGAAGGGTTAAGTAATACGTATATACGCTATTTATCTTTTAGTTTAAATACTGTTATCTAAGATATGCAGAGAAAATATTTCAAATTACCAAATATTGCATTCTTCAAAAATTTAAGTGGTTTATTGCTAGCATTTCTTAACAGGTCAACAACTACTTGTAAACATTCTCTTTGTGTAAGGCACAACATTTTATGGTAAGGCACAACATTTTAGGGTAAGGCACAACATTTTATGATAAATAATGTTTCGGTTACATAATTAAAGGCACAGCATTTAAGAAAAAAAAAATTTTGGTAACGTAAATAGCTATTGGTAACTTTCATCCGCTGGCGGCGACATAATGCTACCAGTACAGACCAATATCAGCCGACACATATATGTGCATTCTGTTTGTTTATAATTTGAATTGTTTCCCATGAAGGATGGAATGGTTTTCTCCATATTAAAAAGATAGGCATTTCCATTTATGATAATAAGCCTGGTGAGGATTAATGTACATGTATATTCGGCCCACCAACAGATCGCATAGATCAGATACTTAGATAAAAAAATCATGTTTCCTTGTAGGACACCAGTACTGGTTAATCTAAGTCTAGAAAATGGTTTCGAGAATGGTTAGAATAAGCTACAATCTGTCATCACATCTGAGCAAAAATAACTGAATTCGACTAACTTGTACTTGCGTTATATGAGGAAACACGATTCTTATCTAAGTAAGGTACGATCTGTTGGGGTTACGGCGCATCAACACAATCTAGGTCATACGTCGCCGAAAAAGGAAAGATTATTTTGGCTGGCTTCGGGTGTTATACAAACTTCAAGCAACACCAGGGGTAAAAACAATCTCACCTGCTGAAGCTAAGACTAGACTCCATTTATTCAAACGAACCCATTTAGTCACCTCTTACGATCACTTAGAGAATCAAAGCACAGAAGTCGCTGAATTTGTTTGGGTCTTAGAATGTCAGAAAGGTGAAGGTTGTGAGATTATAAACCAATTTGTTTTTGTATAGTGCCACCAGTGCTTTCCAGCGTTTTAATTGTACATGTAGTTAATTGACTTTAAGACTAATTGCAACACTGATATTCAATTTAATGTTTATTTGACTTAAACAATTTGAAAAAAAAAGAGTTGCCTTCCTGGATTTGAACTCCAGACCCCTCGGCCACGGTGAAGTTATATGTAAAAGGCCTGAAGAAAATCATATTATTCTAAATTAGGGTTTGTTACCCTTATTATTTCGACGCTAACTGTTGTTTAACACAGATGTTAATAATCATGGAGCTTATTATAAGCATGTACATCTATAAAGGATAAAACGATATTAGAAATCTTCGACCATTCGGGAATTTTTTGCTTGAAAATTAATGCGCCTGTTATTTGACCATCTTTACGCAGTGATCACCCCTGAATTTTTTCGGCGTTAGTGTACATATAAAGGGAAGTAACCGCTTCAAAAAAGGCCTACTTTCGGCATTTGCAATTAACAGCATCAGACTCTGAAATTTCGCTACCATTATTTGTTTGGTCTGACGACCCAACTAATAACAAGAGGGCCATGATGGCCCTGAAGTCGCTCACCTGTATATAGGCCCCCGGAGCGGGGCCAGTTTAAATCCCAGGGCTTTTATTTGAACAAACTTGGTAGACACCCATTAGAAGATGTTTCATGCTAAACATCTAAGGTCTAGCTGGTCAAGTTTTTTCTTACACATATAGTTAAAAACAATGACACACCTGGGGCAGGGCTAGTTTTGACCCAAGGGCATTTATTTGAACAATCTTTGTAGACACTTACTAGAAAATGCTTCATGCTTAATATCTAAACTCTAGCTATTTGGTTTTTTTTCAAAGAAGATTTTTAAGTTTTTGCTATACACATATAAGGAAAATCAATGTCCCCCGGGGCGGGGCCAATTTTGACCCCAAGGCGTTCATTTGAACAAACTTTGTAGACACTCACTAGAAGATGCTTCATGCTTAATATCTAAACTCTATAGCTATTTGAGTTTTTTCAAAGAAGATTTTTTTTAAATTTTTGTTATAGACATATAAGGAAAATAAATGACCCCCGAGGCAGGGCTAATTTTGACCCCAGGGCTTTTATAAGAACAAACTTGGTAGACACTCACTAGAAGAAATTTCATGCTTAGTATCTAAACTCAAGCTATTTGGGTTTTTTCAAAGAAGATTTTTTTAAAGTTTTTGCTATACATGTATAAGGAACATCAATGACCCCCGGGCGGGGCCAATTTTGACCCAGGGCTTTTATTTGAACAAACTTGGTAGACACCCATTAGAACAGGCTTCATTCTAAATATCTTACCTCTAGCTCCATGGGTTCTTTAAAAGAAGATTTTTTAAGTTTTTACTATATGCATAATTATAGGGAAAATCAATGACCCCCTGGGGTGGGGCCAATTTTGACCCAGGACTTTTATTTGAACAAACTGTTAGACACACATTAGAACATGCTTCATGCTAAATATCTTAGCTCTAGCTCTTTGGGTTCTTCAAAAGAAGATTTTTTTAAGTTTTTACTATATGCATATAGTGACAATCAATGACCCCCAAGGGCGGGGCCAATTTTGACCCAGGGCTTTTATTTGAAAAAACTTGGTAGACACTTATTAGAACATTCTTCATGATAAATATCTTACCTCTAGCTCCATGAGTTCTTTAAAAGAAGATTTTTTTAAGTTTTTACTATATGCATAATTATAGGGAAAATCAATGACCCCCTGGGGTGGGGCCAATTTAGACCACAGGGCTTTTATTTGAACAAACTTGGTAGACACTTACTATGCTTCATGCCAAATATCTAAGCTGTATCTCTTTGGGTTTTTTAAAAGAAGATATTTAAAGTTTTTTCTTTCGGTTGCCATGGCAACCAGAGTTCTGCATGGAATTAAATTCTTTGAACAATTTTTAAAAGTGACCACCAAAGGAAAATTCCTGTGAAGTTTGGATTAAATCGGCTTAGTGGTTTATGAGGAGATGTCATTTAAAGTAAAAATTTACGGACGGACGGACGCCGGACGAAAAGCGATCACAAAGCTCACCCTGTCTTTTTGTGACAGGTGAGCTAAAAACGGTGGCTGCAATTCTGATGCCTCAACACTTAAAGGCAACTCATTAGTCACAAGGGTTGTAATATAATTTAGATTTGTCATCAACACAAATAATACATAAACATTCATTACAGCTTTTAACAATTTTCGTTTTATCAGAGAACAATCACATTTCGAAACAATTTTAAGTTTGTAAAAATGGAATGATCATTGATTTATGAACACCAATTAAAATTCACCACTTACCCAACGTCTCTATATTTACTTGTTGATTTATATCTATTGTTGTTTATACTTTGTTAATGACGTTGACATTTTAAGATTGATAAAGGTTGTCTTGATTTCAGTCTTATGTAAAAAATATGTTGATGTAAAAGTATATATATTAATTTTAACATTGTTTACGATATATCACTTAGTTCGTGTGTAAGAACCATGTCCAATTTCCTTTTTAAAAATAAATAGTTTATGTGTACCAGACGCGTTCTAACACATTCCCCAAATGACACGGTATGACTTAAAAAATTTGATTAATGTATGTTTTCATTACAAAATTAAAGATACAGTCATAACTGTATTAAAAGGCCACCTCTGAATACCTACTAAAATAAAATGATAATAAACATCATTTGTCAGAAAGAAGGCTATAACCACATGAACTAAAAGTTTTAAACCGAGATCACATGTAAAATTCAACGACAATAAGGGTCACTGGAACATAAGGTTGGATATCGTACAGAACGCAACGAAACGATACGATAAGAAACCGATACCAATGGTAAGATACGATATTTTATTGATACCTTAACGCAATACTTTTAAAGTGAAAAATACATTTTTGATTGCTTATTACTGTATTCACCTTCAATAAGTTAACTCTAGTACCAAATTTAGATCCTAAATTAGATATTAAAACTAAGACAATCAAATACAGAACTATCGAATTTAAAAAAGCCCAAATTTTAAAAAGTAACCCTAGAAATCGTGATATAAGTGGAAAATCATCCCAAAAATCGTCTTTTTCTATAATTTCTTGATTAAACAAACTTGTATAATATGTGAAAGTAGTATAATGTTATTCCAGCCTAAAACTGAAACTATCTGCCACTTTGATATAGTATTTATACTGATTAATAAAAGCCCTGTATCCCGGCACTAAGCCCCTTTACCTGGAGAAATTTCAAACAACATGGGAAAAAAATCTTTAAAATAGCAAATACATGTAGATAGAAACACTCTATGACTGTCAAAAATATCAATGGGGATATTCAAGCAAATGTTAAGGACAGACAGACATACAAACAGACATGCCAAAATAAAAATATTATTTCATTACAACCCTTTTTACCTCATCAATAATGTTTACTATTACATCAAAGTCATTTTAATCAAAGCCTCAATTATCGATTGACAATATTTTCATGTTGTTATATTAATCGATGACACGACATTTGCAAACGACATGTTTACAGTTCAGCGTTTACGTGCGTTTTCATCCGTTAACTTAGATATTACGTAATTCAGACGAAAACTGGATCATGTTGGTTAATCAGAAAATGTGAAAGTTTTTAACAATATTTTAATGCTGTTATTTTAATCCATGACACGACAGTTGCAGACGATATATTCTTACAATGTAAAATCTGTTATTACTCATATGCAAAATAAATGTTTTGATGAACTAAGATCTTACGTAATTCAGACGAAAACTGGTTCATGTTGGTTTTTCAGAAAATGTAAATTTTGCAATAAACAAGTTTTGAAATACAATGGGAATTGGGAACCCAAGGTTGGATAAACAGAAACACCGGTATATTAAGGAAAGCTTCTCGTGAGAAAACTAAATGCACGCACGAGTTTTAGGGGTTCCGGTACATTAATCGTGTTGCATATGCTTACCATTATTCAAATCATTATTTGAGCCGCGTCACGACAAAACCAACATAGTGCGTTCGCGACCAGCATTGAACCAGACCAGTCTGCGCATCCGCGCAGTCTGATCAGGATCCATGCTGTTCGCTTACAAACCCAATAACAAGTAGAGAAACTGCCAGCGAACAGCATGGATCTTGATCAGATTGCACGGATGCGCCGGCTGGTCTGAATCCATGCTGGTTTCAAGCCCATTATGTTGGTTTTGTCATGACGCGGCTCATTTATGAACTTCGTCGGATACCTCAACATCTGATAACATGATATGTTACATGTAAATCAACCGTGGATATCCGATGATGTTTTATGTACTGAAGTAAAACTTTTTACTGAATGTCACCAAATTATTTGCTTTAAAGTGACTTGGTCACTAATGGAAGGTATGTTTATAATATATACCATACATAATTGTGATGATAGTATTTAGTATTATACATGTAAAAGACAACAAACTATTTATGAAAAAATAAAATATTGTAGGATGGTGTGAGATACATGATCTGATATAGCATATCTATATATAGGCATAATATAGCAGATAATAAAATTGTTTTACATGTTTTAGAACAAAATATTATTTTTCATATTAATACTCAGACCTTAATCAACATCTGTTTGTCAAAAGAAATATTTAATTAATCAGTATATCAAATAAAGCATTTCTATGTGGCTGTCAATATTTGGAATACTAATGAAAAATGTGCCCATTTTAGACCAATCCACTTAAAATTCCTCATGTTAAAGCGGTGAAAAGCTTTTTGCATTGTAAAACAGGACCTGTAAGTGGGAAAAATATTATAATTATATTGGAATGTATCATGTTTAAATATCATTTATAACGGTATTTATTTTTTAAATACACCAATGAGTGTATTATTTACCAACATGAATTATTATTACTTCTTGTTTAATGTTATGCTTAACATATCATTTTGTATATAACATCATTATGTATGTTCCGCCAAAAATTAGTTAACAGTCTCACGTTTTGTAAATTCATTATTCGTTTTTTGTTGTTTGTTTGTTTGTTGTTTGTTTGTTACTGTTGTTTGTTTTGTGTGTATTTTTGTTGTTGTTATTGTTGTTTTGTTGTTGTTGTTGTTGTTTTTCAAACTATGGTTATGTATAGAAAATAATAGGTTACACTTTACTAATTTTTAAGCTGTTCAAACAGTAGGTTATTGGTCAGTGACTATACTGTACATTTTCATCTTGATACCCCCAAAATTGATAATGGACAGTTCCAAAAATGGAAGCCAGGCGAAATCATTCAAAACATTCAGAAGGTTACAGGTTAATAGTATTAATGCCCCCAAAGTCGGACGGGTATACGTTACATTCTTTAAATACCATAACTATAAACATTTAAGACATAAATTATATAGTATAATACATTTAAGACATAAATCATATAATATTACACGTTATGAAGGCATTTAAACCTGTCTACATACTAACATAACGCACTAGTAAGAATCTCGTAACATAACTTGAATCAGTACCAACTTCTTTTTTAAAAGTAATTAGTTGACGAAAACTTTATAACATAGTCGGTATGGGTGTGCAAGCTAATGCGAAACAGATTATTACATTTTTATTACTATTTTGCAACATGCCAGACGTGTAAGTAACTTTGGTTATGTTTGACGAAATATTTATAGACAAAACTATTCTCATAATGAAAACAAATGTATTTTTAAAATGTTGACCTCCTCGGCCGCGAATTGAACGGTATTTGGTGTCTGAAATATCTGTAAGATGTTAAAGGTCAAGGTCAAAGCTAATATATAAGCCTCTGATGATATTTGTTGAGACTTTTCAAATGATTTAACGCGTTAAGACATGAAAAAAAACACCGAAAGTGGGATAGGCTACTAATCACATAGGATTTATTATATATTTTAAAATGCAATATCTATTTAATGATTTTGATATTAACAGATTAAGCTAAATGGTTATTCTCACCACCACGTGTGATTATGAACTGTAATTGGTTTAGGGTGGCATGAAGAAATACAATCTTATAAATATCTTAAGCTTAAGCTTAAGAATATCTGAATTATCAATATAATGTAAAAACGATCAGAAAAAATGTTATACTGCAGAACACAAAAATAGATAAATATAGAAATTTCATAAATATTTGATGGATATTTGATCTGATCAACATTTAAGCATTTTTGACAAACATTTGCAAAAAAAACAGACAATTTATCTATGTAACTGTCAATTTATTTATGTAACTGTCAGCAATTTAAATCACAGATTTTTTGTATGTAGTACTATAAACCAAGTTTACAACGAAGGTTTTGTCAGATAGTCGTTTTTGCACTGTTGCAAAAGCATTAATCTTACTGTTGAGACATTCATAGCCATTAAAACAATATTTATATATAACTTTCGTTTTTCCATGTAGGTGTGTCCAGTTTACGGGTTTTATAAACCTTACTTATTACACAGAGTGACATTAGCTTGGTATATTTGTTTGTATATTTTTTCAATTGTGGCATTTGAATAATAATCAGGTAATCAATGAACTCATATTATATACTGTTACAATCATATACACAGTATGAATTTACCGCACTCAGCATTTTAGTATACATTCAATGATGCGAAACAGAACGAGGAATGTTCTTAAAATGTAAGCATATTTAAGACTAAAGATATGCCGAACTATTTAAAATATACATACAATAAACTGATAAATACGCTATCGTAAATTTAGCTCTTTAGGAATCATAAAAAGGGTTATCAGTGTATATATATGGTTTAAATGAGTTTACCGAATAGTCCGCCAAGTGATCCTATCAGGTAACAGTCCGAAACCATCTTCCTTTCAGTCCCATGTATATTTGCATGTCTCACTAACCACCGCATGCGTATCAAGTCATAAATATATCCGATCCCCAGTAGACCTAGGGTGCAGGCATATAGGATCCCGAACCCTTTCCGTCCCAGATAAAAATGGTGAGCACCGAATAATCCGAATGGGATTCCTAAAATGTAGGCCTCTGCTAGTTTCTTTTCACCCATATTTACAGTCCGATTCAAAACCTAACCGACAATTAATTCAAAAACGTCCCTTTAACATGAAACACACCTGTACACGTTCGTGCGTTTATCACGCCTTATTTCAACGAACCATACGTAAACATGTAAACATCCCGTCACAAAAATGGCATATTCCGTCCTTGTATGGTTTAAAGTTGTAATTATACCTGTAGAGTTTTATACATGACTATAGCAGTGTTTAACACATCCATGTTTATAACTGTCTACACAAGAATAACGTGTTATCATACGACATAACATGACAAAAGCGATGACGAATAAAATCTATATGAAATGCTACGGACCATTAACACCATAAATATCTGTTCTATTTATAGACTCACGAGCCTGTTCTTTACTTATCATAAACCCGATTTAATTATTGCGCACTGGAGAGCACGATCGATCTACCCATGGAATGTTTGATCAATATTTTCAAATGAAAGCCCGCCACTTTTTACGTGATTTAAATAATTTACTAAACTCGCTACTGGGCAGTAATTTAGTCGGTTACTTACAAATGTTAGCTACACTGAAGAGAAAAATAGAACAGTTGAACTATGACAGCCATGGCTTACCATAAATGAGTTAAAAAAACTACGGAAGCATGAAAAAACCACCTCTTTAAATAACGGTGCGAATGACTTCATAAATGTAGAGTACAATCCTGAGCGATGTTATTTATAATATTAAAATAAATGTGATCAAATCAGCGTATAAATTTATTTAGTTATATAACACTTTTAAAAATGCAATCACATTGTTTTCATGAGCACTTTAATAAAGTTGAACATAGCTGTTTTACCTTAAAGTAGATTTTATTGATAGATGTCAGTGTGGCCATACCACGTGACATTTACGTCATTTTTGGCATCATTTCCAAGACAAATATTGCTCGATTCGGAAAAGAAAATAGCCGTAAATATTTTATTTCTGTATAAATATCTTTGGGATATGCACCAGTCTACGGGGAAAAATATAAGCTTTCCACAGAATATTGGATCTCCGTCAGTTTATAAGCCGTTTTATCGAACACTTTGCATAACCTTGGAAGTTGCTTGTATTAGAGTGGGCTTTAGTTGCAAGCTATTTCGTTTTCTGGCGTTATTTGGTCTACGCCATGATAAATAGGTCAGGTTTACATCAACCGGGGGTACAAACAGCAAAATCCTACCTTAATATGTTTATATGGTTATTATTTATGGCGTAAATCTTGCCATTTTCTTTAATTGTCAATTCTGGCACCAGTTCCAAGTCGAAAAAAAGGACTTCAGTTTAAAGCAGATTTATGAATCTGTTGCAAATGCGAAGCAACATGCCTACCGTTCGTTCTCTATAATTATGTTAACCATAAAAACATTTGTTATTTACTGTACGATTTACATAAACACAAATGAATATTTAAATGATTTTTACTTGCTGCGCTATAAGTGATTTTAAAAGTCGTAAAATTGTTGTCTGTACATGTGTATTTGTAAAGAAATTGATTTGCTCTTTAATCATTGTTCTTTCACGGTAATGATTATGAAAAATATATATGTGTCATGTAGCAATGGTAAACGTATTCAAAATAGAGAGAAAACAGAAACCCATAAACGGCAAAATTGACTTAGCTAGAATGTCCAATGAACGTGCACATTCAGGATCACTTCCATTTTTATGCTGTAAAGCGTTATGCCTCAACGCGGCAATTTCAAAGTCAAAGGGTATTCTTATGTAAAGAGTTATTTATACGTATAACCATAATGTTATAAACCTGTAGCAATGTTTAAGTATAATAGATTCAGCTTTTTAATACAGTGTCACTCGTTGATAAAAAATATTTTACATCCTGTTTTCATACCAACGGTAACCGTTTTTCGTGAACTGGATTGAACTGGATATAACTTCGTGAACTGGATATAACTTCGTTCACTAAGAACACTTAACACTATTTATTTTATTATTGCATTTATTTCTGTTGATAAAGTACATATTTGACAAATTTAGTTAATTATATCAGTCAATCGAGCTTAACCAGAGAGCTCACCAATACACATTGTAAAGAGAGGAAGGGAACGGAATATTTATGGTTTGTAAACATTTAAATCGAGAAGAATTTTTAACAATAATGTCTCTTCCAACTGGATAAAAACGATATGGCTATTTGGGACTATTTCTTATCGATGTGGTCATTGGATGTAAATGCATGGATTATTGCACGCGGCATGACCTACAGATGTCCTTAACAGGATTTTTGTTGCATTTTAAGATTTAGATTTAAAGAAGGACCACATATTAAAATCTAAAACATGATAAACATAATGCATATGCCAAATAAATGAATTATCTGATATGTGAATAAAGAAGTAACTAATTTGACATTTGAAGAATAAAAATTGAATATACTCTTCAAATGTATTCGTAATTTTACTTAGCTTATGTTAGCTATCAATAATTCAATGAACGCATCAGTGTCATATTTGGACCCAGTCGTGTTGCTATTACATATATGTTAATGTAAATATTTATATAATTATTGATAATCATTGCTATGTCCGACTTTTAGAATGTTTTGTTTCAAGAAATTTGACTTTGATCGATGGCTGTTGGTTTGTAAAATCATTTATCTGTTTACTATTTTCTACTTTGTTTACTCCACATGGCGTCCATTCACGTTTTTTATTGGCGACTCAGGGCTATTTTGGGCCATTTTGATAAATAGAGAATCATAAGTAACGCAACTAAGTAACAATACTATCAGGTTTACATGCAAAGTTCCAAGTTATATGTAATGCTATTTATAATTGTTCTACACAAAGAACAAAATCTGACTGATGATGAATATGCTTATAGTTAAATAAGCATAAAATGTGAACGTCATGTTAATGCGCGTGACAATTAGATTCAGGATTCTAATTCTAAATTGTAATTTTTGTTTATCAAACTTTATAGAAATTTATTATACGTCAATTCCAGAAAAATATATACCTTTTCAAAGTCTCTCTTTTGAGGACAGAAGAACCTATTCGTCACCTTCACGAGTGTCAGTGTTTGTCAGTTTTTCTTTACAAAAAATAGACTGAAAAAAATACGTTAAGCCTTTTTATGACACTCGCGTTATAGTGTAACCCTTTCCGTAGTATTGTTTTATTTTAACTCTTTCTCTCACTGAGAGCACATTTATTTCTTATCAATTTCGCCATTGTGAAATAGAATAAAATCACATTTTACTACATAGGATAAGATGAGCAATACTTTAAACATCTTCAAAATGAAACCAAAATATTATTTTTCGGTGCACTATTGCGATACAAGTAAGTGTTATTGCTTTAAGTAACAATCCGTTTTTTCACCATCTCTCTGTGAAAGATCAACAATGAAACAGTAAATTGTAGAAAGAGAACGGTAGGCATGTTGCTTTGCATTTGCAACAGATTCTAAAATCTGCTTTAAACTGTAGTCCCTTTTTTCGACTTGGAACTGGTGCCAGAATTGACAATTGAAGAAAATGGCAAGATTTACGCCATAAATAATAAACATGTAAACATATTAAGGTAGGATTTTGCTGTCTGTAC
The DNA here is from genome assembly GCF_026571515.1 of Ruditapes philippinarum. Taxonomy (NCBI): domain Eukaryota; kingdom Metazoa; phylum Mollusca; class Bivalvia; order Venerida; family Veneridae; genus Ruditapes; species Ruditapes philippinarum. The sequence goes on along the minus strand of NW_026857485.1, from coordinate 30,411 downwards.
CCCCAGTTGATGTAAACCTGACCTATTAATCATGGCGTAGACCAAATAACGCCAGAAAACGAAATAGCTTGCAACCAAAGCCCGCTCAAATACAAGCAACTTCCAAGGTTATGCAAAGTGTTTGATAAAACGGCTTATAAACTGACGGAGATCTTATATTCTGTGGAAAGCTTATATTTTTACCCGTAGACTGGTGCATATCCCAAGGATATTGATACAGAAATAAAATATTTACGGCTGTTTTCTTTTCCGAATCGAGCAATATTTGTCTTGGAAATGATGCCAAAAATGACGTAAATGTCACGTGGTATGGCCACACTGGATGTTACAAAAAAGAAAAAAGGAAATCTGATTAATTGGATTGCCATATACGTGCACCCTGGGTGGCATTATATAAATATCACATCCCACTTAGGGTGTGAAAACTGAGACAAGCCAAGGTTGACATTATTTCGTCAGTGGTGAAAACTGCTATAAATATTCCATTTCTTCATTAATCTAGAAGGTCAAAGGTATATAGCGCAAGTCAAGCAAAAAAAATCCTGTGCCTCGAGGAAAAATAATGTATATGATACCACTAGCAAGTTGAGTTTTTTCCTAATCGTCAGAACTTCACAGTCTTTATGTCGCACTTGTTCCGCTAAATGTCTCACCATTGCCGCTAAATGTCGCAACCACCGCTAAATGACGCAAAATCTTCTACCGTTAAATATCGCAATGTCACTCGATTTTCCCTTGCCGTTAAAATGTCGCAACACTACTGTTTAATGTCGGATGGTACTGTTTTTCTATGATAATGTGAGAGTGACGTTTCATTGATGTATTATGTAAAAGTTTTAAACAATCGATTGAAAAGGTAAAACAGGTCATATAGAATCAAATATGAGATTAAGATTGCTCAGGAAGGGTATATTTATAAATTGCCGAACTTGGTAAAGTCTTTGGGATTGCATGTTTGCAACCATTTTGTTACGGCCTCGATCATTTTCTGTAGAAAAAAAACATGGATGTCGCCCCAGGCCATAATATTTCTGCATAGCAGTAACGTAATTCTTTTGATTTGATAATAATAAGAAAGAGTTTATTGAAATATAACATATTTAACCTTTGGAAAACCTGAATGTTGCTTTGTAGGAGAACATTTGTCTCGGAGCACATTTGTCTCGGAGCACATTTGTCTCACGAGATGTGAGAGAAGTGCTTGTAAAACATGTGCTCGGAAATGAGACATATGTGTTCGACACACAATAGGAAGGGCACTAAGAGCAGATTTGTCTCATATTCTATCACATCGTACTAAAATTCAACTTGATTTGCTTAGTATATTGTAATTGTCATATATGTTAGCTACCTGGTTGTCTTTTTGTCCGTCTGTCTCTCAGAATTTTACAACCTAAAGATAAATTTCCGATAGCAGACCTACATAGAGATGTATTATAAATCACTTATAAATCTAACAGAGTCCGCTAGCTTGGAGTTAGCATGAAACTGCTGTCATAGCTGTCAGTCCTACAGTTCGGTTTATTATCATGCTATATATAGTTTCTAGTTTTATGAAATATTTCATTTTCTTATCAATTCTTCATTTGAGCCGCGTCACGACAAAACCAACATAATGGGTTTGCGACCAGCATGAAAAACTGTGTTTGTTCTTGTGTAGGCTAATACATAATACATGTAATCATCTTTTCAGTTACTACGCCTAAACTTATTTATAATTCTTAGGCTAGATTATTACCTTAAATAAGATTACCAATGACAAAAACAATACTTTCTCGTCATGACCTTCTTGTCGGCGTCAGAACGTTTTGATACAGACCGGAAGAAAGCGCTCGCTACAATGCAATTTACCGCAACTTCAAATGAGCATTAAAGAGCTAATGCGACGCCAAAGCTATAACATGGCCATGAGACAGCGATAACGCGACCACGTGATAGCTATCACGTGGCTTCGCGATAGCTATATCGCCATTCGGAACTGCCTCGGCTATTATCTATAATATAACCTCGGAAACAATATGGATTGAAAGTAGTTCTACCACGTGATTTACAGATGTAAACAGAAACAGAGATAATGTAAAACGAATGTATATATTTGACATCTAATGTCTGTTCCGGTACTCTTATGCTTGAAAATATGTCTGACAACGACTTGTAATTTAAATATGCCCACTGATGTTCAATTTTAAAAAAATCCGACTAAATGTCAACAGGTTGGTTTTTTGTACTTTCGGTTTCTACAGCCATATTAGTAAATATATAAATAATGTATTGTTTGCTTTTGTACCTATGAATTCGCTTATTTTAGGTGGACTTTTACTACATATATTGGAAATAAACTTGTCAACAACTCCCAGCATTAAATTACTATATGTTTACATGTTTAGTTTCTTAGCGTAGGTTAGACCGGAATACCGCATCCGTTCTGTGTATTCATACTATTGTGTTCGAGGTCTATATCCGAAGACTGACGGAAAGGGCCGAGTAGTTGCGATTGCTATATCGCGCGCCCGTGATGTCTTGCGCAAGCGATAGCTATTACGTTGCCTCGTTATAGGTATAATATACGTACGTGTTCCTATTACGAGCACATGCCATAGCAATTACGTTGCCACGTCATATGTTTTACATACGCACTAGTTTCTTTTACACATGCACGCGATAGGTATTCCACATTTGGACAAAGGAAGGTTTTCCTCGCATGAAAGAGTTCGACGCCCTGAGTGAGGTTCAAACTTATAGAAAAGATATTTTAGGTCAGCGACCTTAATCTATCGTAGACCATCCTGCATGCATTTTTTTCATCAGAAATATAAAAAACAATATCGCCATTTTCCAATGATTGCTGTTCTATGATCGCCATTGAAAAAAACCACACTTAAACTAGTGCTTCAGTTCCCAAAAGAGTAATGCCATAACTATGGCAGAATCAGGCGAAATGCGACATTCAGACGGATACGAAGCGAGGCATGGCATTGTAACACGAGATCTCTCGCAATGTCGCAGTATCCAATGTCACGAGATTTTGCGGAAGAATATCGTGCCTCACTTCACGTTTTTCCAGAAACTCGCTTTTCGTGTCTTTTGGTAAAGTATCGCGAAACCCTTGTCTGTGCTTCTCAATGGATATTCTTGTTTTCTTGTCTCGCGCCGACACTCGATATGCATAGCGAGACGCGAGATTATGGCGAGATGCGAATTGTATCTTTTAAATGATGTCGACTCTCGCATATGACAGTCATGTTTAAACTCTTACACCTAAGATCGTGCTCGCTTTGTGTCAAGAGAATCTAGCGATATTTGAGCGGCATTATACATCATGTCTTGCCTTCGTGTCTCGCCCCAGTTCTCGCGATCCTGGCCTGTTTGGTCAATCATTGTACTATTTTTTAGCTCGACTATTCGCAGAATAATCGAGCTAATGCAGTCACCCATTTTCCGGCGTCGGCGTCCCTGTGGTTAAGTTTTTGTGTGTAAGTTAGTATCTTCATAACTACTGAAGGGAATGCATTGAAATTTCACACACTTGTTGTCTTTGATTATCTAACATGAATGGCACAAGTCCCATATCTCTGATTTGCCTTTTTGCATATCATGCCCCTTTTTCAACTTAGAAATTCTTTGTTAAGTTTTTTGCGTGTCTGCTTGTATCTCTTCATCAACATCATTGTTTGAAGTTACTTCCCTTCCTTATCATCCCTAATCATTAATCTGTACACAGTGTAAAATAGTAAGAAAACAAAATATATAATATAAAAATTTACATTTGCGTTTGTTCAATTATAGTTCAATATATTTATATACTTATATATTATGCTAATTTATCCTATGAAAAAAATATCACATGTGAACATCGTTATAATACTGGTTCGTTTGCTGGTTGTTACTTTGTTGATAATTTTGTCTATTTAGTAATTCATATTAACCATGTTCGTTCTGAACTGTGACGTCAACATATTCGTGGTGACGTATCTCATCATTAGGATAATTATTGTCTCCAATTTTAGAAAAAGAACTGTCACCTTATTTGAAAATATATCGAGTTTTATTTCATAACGAAAGTGTTGACGTGCTATAAAGTTGTTATGTGGTAAAACCTATCAGAGACGCCACGGATAAAGTTTTTAACAGTATAAAAGTTTTTGAGTGCTTCGATTCAAAATATAAATATTACAAGTATGCACGACCAGGATATTCCATATCTATATATCGGTAGTGCTAGCTTTATACAACTGATGAGGAAACTAAGTGATATCTTTCGAATGAAGTCTTGACATCTTGTCTTTTATATTCCCTTCCATTCTTAAGATATTCATGATTTAATTATGTGTACGTTATTCTGTTCAAACTGCATCTCCGTCAAATCTTGAGCACAAAACACAAAGTAGAATTGAAACCTGGCAAGTTCATAAAGTCGCTTTGAAGTAAAGGTGAAACATAATCTGTGTTACGATAAGTTTTTTAAAATGTATTTTAATAATATATACAAGTTATGTGTTCGAAAACACATCAAATTCTGCATTATTTAGCGTAGTGGTGGAGAGTTTGCTTTTAAAGCTAGCGATGTAATTTTTTTTTAATTTATACTTAGTTGAAACTTTATTTATTCATTAAATTGCACATAAAGTAACATTTACAAATATTTCTCAACAATGTAATCCAGACAAGTAAAACAATACCTCTCCAGCTAAAGTAGATACAAAAATGTTGCGGATAGATGTTTGAAATAGAGAAAATAAGACTCCCTAAAGAAAGCCCAACACGGCAAAATTGAAAATGTTGCAGGCTCGGTTTGATGAAAGTACAATTTAAAATAAGAGAAAAATTGGTTGTTGAATTATCACTATAGAGAGACTTAGGTAACTTATGGAGAAATATTAGAAGAAATGAAGCATGTAATGAAAAACATGATTGAAAATATCCGATTTTTTAGTTCTTAAAATAAACATGTAAATGAATATGAGCGTTCTGACATGCCAACTTTATTTACACTGATAGTGATTCTTACAATTGTGAAATAGATGTTGAACATTCTGAAAACTACTTCGCGCGAAATACTTCATTCAAATTACAAAAATCTTTGATAATAAAAGTTCTTCAGAATTCTTTTTCTTTCATTACTGTTGGTAAAGTACTTATTGAATTACTGGAGGTGTAAGTTTTGCTTTGTCTTTACTTTCTTTATATGTTTTACTCAAAGTAAACAGTCATATTCTATGTTCTATATATGATTTCCCTAAAAAAAAAAATTTTTTTATAAATTTAGGGGAGCAATAAACCCTTTATTGAAAAATGTATCCGAGGGGGTTTTTGGGTGTGACATTAGACTTTTCATCTAATTTTTAAAACGATTGCCCCTTAAATTTATTGGGGGCTTTGTAGGGAAACGGGAATTAATGTTTTTATTCTATTTGTTGGACAGGGGAATTCCCTTTTTATGTTTAAATTCAATTTTTTGGGGCTGAGGGAATTTTTAAAATTTGTTTTGCTTGTTCCCATCTTTTTTTATAAATTTTTGGAAACTTGTTTATTTAAATTCCCATTTTTGCTACATGACTTTAAAAACTTCATTTTGATTGTTTCCCTTTCTTGCTTTTGATTTTTAAAACGGATTTTTTTGGGATTCCATTTTTTTTTTCTTTAAAACATTCGGTGCCCAAATTTTTTCATTGATGAAACTTTTTAAACTAAAACAACCCATTTTTTTTTAACGTATATACCTTTATGTATAAGCTACCTTTCTTTATGCTCTATACAAGCTATTTACGGTTAAGTTTTTTTTTGTATTACTTTTTATGTAGAAGTCATTTAAAATTGACTATTTTTTTGTTCCTGATGGATTTTGTTAAAATGTGACTTATTTGATTTTACAGCTCGCATGGCGTGATTACTATTGGCTTTCGCTTATATCCATTATTCAGTGTTTATGCTTAATAAAGCTCGGTGTCTGAGGCTTTGTGGATTAATGTTTTGATCATCTTTTCATTAAATGATAAACACTGTTAAGGGGGCGAGAACTCTGTTTTATCGATATCAAACTGATTTTTTCCATGATTCGCCTATCATCGTTTAATGTGTATACCGTTAGGGCCATCGTGGTTATACGTTAAAATACAGAGGGCGACAATGCTATAAATACGTTCCAAGCGCTTAATATACATAAATTGCAGTGGAAAGAATATAAAAACAAGTAGTAAGGATTATGCATATAATATTTATACATTTATGTATAACAGTCTAATAGAAAAAAGATATTGTAATCAGTTATTCAATGGGGGCATATATATATACAGTTCAGGCTGTGTGTTTGGCTTAAGATGGTTGCCCCTACCCCCAAGATTTATGTTGAGGCTGGGAGGCATACTATAGGTATAAAGCTTCATGCAATAGTGGTCATGTGTATCTTATCAAACATAGAACGCTTTCATCCCAGTTGTTAAGACGGCCAGGTTTCCAAATTCTTTATCAAATGAATTGGACATTAAAAGCAAAACTTATTAATTTTGGCCTTTTAATTAATTTAAAATGTCTCAGGTCATTATTGGTGGCAAATAGGTTTATGTAACCTTTCAAAATATACAGTTATAATAAGGAAAGAAGGGAAGGGTTTGTTATTGTGTGCATGGCATAGATCAATTAAAATGTTGGGCAGTTTAGTGTTTCTGTTATAGATCAGACATCCCGCACACACCACAATTCACATTAACATTATTTTTATGGTTTATATACAAATTATTGATCCCTAAAATTTAAAGTTTTATCATTTGTAAGTTTAAAAAATTAATGTTTTCCGAATTAAATTTTTCATGAAAAAGGAAATTTTAAAATTTATTTTTTCTAAAAATTTTTAAAAGTAAATTTTTTTAAAATTAATGCATTATTTTCCCTTAATTATTAAAAATTTTAATTTTTCCCAAATACTTTTTAATTTTTTCTTCCATTTTTGGGAAAATTGACAAATTTTTCTTTAATTATACATATAAAATTCAAATGAAGAAAAGTATGAATTAATTAAAACAAAACGGGAAATTTTTAAAAGATATACATCCCATCTTTCAGTAATTTTATTTTTATCAAAAAATTTTAGGGAAATCTAAAAAATTTTTACTAAATATTTTTAATTTAAATTTTAAAAACAACATACACATAAGTATAGGAATCTGCCTTTCCTTATTACCGGGTCAAGTAAGTTGTGCCTGTCCATTAAAAGAAATTCCATATAATATTTTTGTAATAACACTATAATGAATTTTCATACTGCCCACTTACAGTGTAAATTTGATTTTACAGCATAAATGTTTGTGTGAAAGCCAAATTATATTTATTTTATTTTTAACAAAAAAAAAATTTAATCAAGTTTTGTACTGTACTAAGTCGTGGCAACGATTTACTAAAGTGACATGTGTGTGTGTTTTTTATTTATCTCGTGCGCGCCGATTTTGATACTATGTCAAGCGGCCACGAGTGTTACTTTAGTCGTTTAAGTCGTGGGAACGAGATAACTTAAGTCGTGCAGACGAGATAAATTAAAAATAAGATTTACACCATGATTTTTTTTAAACTTAAGAAAATTTCCCTGGTTTAAAGGGATTTTACGTGGCAACATTAATCTTTTTGAAAAATGAAGGTTTCACTTTGAATTACATTACATGTCTTTACGATCATAAGGCCCATAAATCAGACATAATTATTGGGTACTAAGTTATAGCCCTTTGTTGGGGACAATTCTATGGATAGAATTTTTGGTCATTTTTGTACGTTACAACGGGCCTCGTTAACATTGTTGGTATACCATAACTTGAAGAGGGATTAGTCCTGGTTTATTTTTTGGGAAAGGACATTGCCCCACTGGACAGTAGATTACCTTTATAGGGATGGTTTGAGGCACGGGCGAGATTAAATGATGCACACTTCATGTAAATTCCTTGTCTGATGAAAATGATTTAGAAAAATACAGCTTTTTATATAACCTCAAAAAGATCCGTAGATGACAAAATAATTTTTTTAGGCCAAATTTGGTCAGAAATAACAATGACGCTAAATCTTTTAATCAATAACTTGGGCACTTTTGACGGGCAATAATAGGGGTTTTCCTTGTTAAAAAATTCTATAAATTTAGTGAAATTTTGATTGGTTTTTTCTCGACAAATTTTAACTTTCTCTTTGGCCAGGGATTTTAAATTTCTCTTTGGCAACAAATTAATTTTTAAGGGCCCTTTTTTTGGCCCCCAAACTTTTTAACTCGTTTCGCCCTTTTTATCCGTTTCCCCTTTTTTAATTTTTACTCGTTCCCCACGATTTTTTTTTTACTTCGTAAAATATTTTATCTCTTTTCTCACGACTTAATTTATTTTTTTGGAACCTTGAAACCCACCCCCGGCCGTATCTTTTTACAAAGATAAATTTTAAAACCAACTTTTGTCACCTTTTTTTGCCCCCAAAAGTTTAAAAAATTTAAATTTTCACTTATCACAGGGGGGCTAAAAAAAGGAAGTGTTTTTTTTTAAATAATTATTATGTGGGGTTAAAAACATATTATAAATTTTTTCCCATCTCTGGGGAATCTTCAAAAAACACGGCATTTTTCGTTTGTCGCATTGTGTTCTCTTTTTTTCAGTAAATTTTACATGTCAGTTCCGCAAGATAACACTGTTCTTATACGCCCCTAAATTAAAGTGGACGGTAACTTTGGGTTTACCCACGTGGTCCAAAAAATACGGGATCAATTCGGAAAAATTAACGGAGTACCGACAAACCGACACCTGCTGTTCATTATAACACAAATTATTTGCAACTCGCTTTTATTTGCTTTTGCCATGGCTTGTGCGAACTGTCACATGCGGACTATAATAATGCTTCGTTGTCATCCTTTCGTTTGTCGATGCACGTGATTCATGTATTGCATTATATTTGTAATCAGGTGAATTATTGAAGATATGAATGCTTAAGAACAAAATTTTCGCCTTAATCAAATAATATTTTTTTGAAAAATGTTCGACAATTAAGTTTTTATAGCAAATTAAAAGTGGTTTAAACTACCTGTTAATATAGTTTTTAAAAAGGTTTGTGTTTTTTTAAAAACAAAAAAAAAACTTTTTCCCTTTTAAAAAAGATGAAATTAAACATAAATATTTATGTTTTTAATGGGGAAAAAATTTGCCTTAAAAAGTGCTTCATTTTAATCATAAGGCATGATTAAATTTTCACCCAAAAAACGCGGGTTTTTTCATTGTTAAAAAAAAAAATTTTGAAAAAATAAGTAAGGTCCGATTAATAAAAAATTTAATGAATTTTTGTTCCTTTTTGGCATTCGATCTTTTGATCATTTTTTTATTATTTTTTTTTAAAATAAAACAACCTTTTTTTGGGGAATTTTTTTTTATTTTTGGGAAAAATTTGTTTTTTTTTAAAATTTTTTTTTAGTTTGAATTGGGTTTTTCCCCCAAAAGGTTTTTAGGGGAAAAAGCTCTTTTTGCCAAAATGCACATGGCTTTTTTTGTTGAGATGGTTTAAATTAATTTTTAATTTTAGGGTATCGAAAATTGGGGAAAAAATTTAAAATTTTGCCTTCAGAGCTTCCCTTTAAAATTACCCCGAATGCAGCTATGGAAATTTGTAGTTTTTTAAAAAAAATTCGCGGCGCATCCCCCGGCCCCCAAAAAAGGTCCCTTAAAAATTGGTTTTTTAAAACTGGGCCCCTGATATTTTGGGATAATTTTTTATCACATTTTTCTTTTTCGGGTTTATAATCTAAATTCTCGTTTTTAGAGGATTGGGGGTAAAAGGTTTTCCGGTTGCCCCCCCGGGTTTTTGGTGGTCTCCCGGAAAACCCCTTATAATGAGGAGCCGTCAACTGCCTAGGTTAAATGAATGGTGGGTTTGGGGGTGTGTGTTTCTTGAAAAATTTAAACACTTGTTCTTGACCTTCAGGGAAAATTCCGCGGATTTTTTCGGTGAAACCCTTCGTGATTTTTTTCCGTGAAAAATTTCTTTTTATGCCCTCAAAATGTAAAGTGGTGTTGTTCTTATTTCCCATTTGTCTCGTTTTATTTTTGGGTTGCCCCTTCGACAGATTTAAAAATTCTCAAAAAAATTTAAGGAGAAAGCCCTATAACTTTTTGTTTACATCTATAAATAGAACAACACAAAAGGAGGGTCTAAAAATTCTAAATCTTCCCATTCCCGGGTCTTGAACATTTTTTTTAAAATTTTTTAAGGAAATTTCCCGGGTAAAATTCCCCCCCCAATACCTTTAAAAGGCCACCCGTTCCCAAGACCCCCTAGATTTACATGCATCCCAATTTGCCCCATTCCTTTCTCCCCAGAAAAGAAATGATAAAGGGTAAAATTTATGCCAAAGGGAAACCAGCCCAAATAGCTTCTTTCCGGGAATTTTTGCTTTCTTCTTTCTGGGTTAGGTTCATACAAAACCGGGGAAAGGGTCTTAACCATATCAAAAACCAACCAAACCCAAATAATCAAGGGGGCCCAGTAAAACCACCTTTAAAGATTTCGTTTTAAGTAAAAGTGATGAGCTCCAAATTTTTTCTAAGGGGGGGAACCCCAAAAAATGTACGCTGTGCCTTTTGTTGTTCCATAATCAAAAGGGTGGGCCCGTTTAGAAGTTTTTCCCAAGTTTTCTTCTTCAAAATAAATCTGTTACCCCAAAAAAATTTGAAAATTTTTGCCTAACTTTACATGTATACAAATTTCCTAAGACATTTTTCCCTTAAAAAATTTATGATGTCCCCAAAAAAAAGCCCAAAACGGGGGCATCCCCATTATGTACGAAGCCCCCTTGGATTTTTCCCAAAAACCAGCTTTCCCCCACAAGTTTTGGCATTCGAAAACAAATCCACAATCCATCCTATACAAATTATACCAAATGTAAATGTATAAAAGAAAACCACAAAGCTTTACATTATCCCAAAAATTGTGGTGGTGCGCTCCAAACATTTCCCAGGGCGGTAACGCTGTAATGTATTGCAGTTCCGAGGAGATTTATCTCCCGTGTCGGCTCGTTTATGGATCTTCCAACAAGGTATTTCATTCGGAAATAGGTCCTATAATCCATCCCATAGTGAAACACACCCAACGTTACATGCGGTAGAAAAAAACCAAGTCTTTTGTTCCCAAGGTAAAAGTGATGCGCACCTGAAATGGAGCAACAAAGATGATTCTGAAGATTCTAGGAAGAAAAAATTAAGAAATTTTATTATTTTTCACCATAAACTTTGTGGTTATTGTAGATGTTTTTTTTTTTTTTTTTTTTTTTTTTTTTTTTCACAGTTTATTTTCTACCAAGATCCTGTGTTTGGTGAACACATATGACACCGCCCTGGTTCTTATCAATAAACATTCTGCTAAAAAACGTGTAGCCTTCACTCAGTTATGAAAGATTACTTAAGAAAAAAATGTTTTAACTTTAGTCGTGATCCTTTGTTTCTGTCAAGAAAAAAAAAAAATTTAACTTGGCATGTCATTGCTATTTTGATTTAGTTTAAAATACCTTTTAACTTTTTACTTATTAAAGCCAGTCAAATATACATTTTATAAACCCGCAAGTATATACTAAGGCGCGAATAAATTGAAAATGGATATGTGCAAAGTTATGTAACTTGCAAAATGTTATATTTTTTAAATTCGAGTCAAAGATACAACTAACTCCCCTGGAATATATTACCTAAAACATTAACTTTTAACTGATTGGAAAATTGGCAGCAAATTTTTAATAAACAAACTATTTATATCATTGCAAATGTTTCAATCGACATGTTCTGTAGTAACTGCAGTATGAAGCATTCTTTTATCCATTCTTTTATATTCTATTCAAATAATGAATACTTATTTGTTGTGCAATTTCTGCATCTCAAGATATATCACATAGAATTATTTAGTATTATTTAGCCGGATAAAAGTTTTTCTGTTGTTTTTTATGTTACACAAACAGTTACTTCCAGTCTTCTTTTTTTAATTTCAATGCTTTGGTATTAATGATATTTCAAAAACAATGTGACCACTTATAATTTTGATTTAAAATTAATATGACCAAAAATAAAATCTATAAACTATCGTTATTTAAGATAGGACCTTGGTGGTGGAGCAGTATTGATATAATGTCGACAATTTTGTTTAAATGAATCGATTTCAAGAAATAAACGTGTGGGCTATATAATGTGTCCTTCGGATTTCAAATAATCTCAACGTTATGATGACTTAATTATTTATACAATTGAAGATTCCATGATTAAATGTAAATCGAATTACCGCAATACGTTACAACTTCAGAAAGCTCAAAGTCGCACAAAGCTTTGTTTCTTACCATATGTTTTAACAGGAAACCGTTTTAAAAAGGAAGGGACAGAAGAAAATAAACTTACATATGCAAAAGAAATTGGCGCTTTATCAACTGAATTTGTATGATTTATTTTAAAGGCTCACGTACTCGAGTTATAATATACACTCAAATGAACAAAAACAAAAATCAAAAATCAAGGAAAATACGCTTCAAATAATACGCTTCAAAGGCAACAAGTAGAGTAACGTGATACTAGATACTAGGGATGGGACTCTACAGTACGTCAGTGTCGTCTAGAATCCTGCGTCTGAGTTTCATAAAACTTTATTTATAGTCATTGTAACATTTTGAAATATAAATAGCAGAATATAATCAAAGGGCTGCAGCTCTATGGTATTTTCTGATCTTTGCAATCTTAAATCATTACTGACTATTTCTGTGTGTACTTTCCTGTATAAGTTAATTTTTATATACTATAATTCATCTTACGCAGCGACAGCGTTTTTGATTTTACTTCTATAACAGTTTGAGATTGATACATATGGAATTTTGCATGAAAAAAAAATAGAATTGCCTCGACTTAGGATTTGAAAACCATAGGCCTCTCACACCCTCAACGAGACCGCTTACCTCTGCACCACGGCGAAGTAATACATATGTACCTTGAATAAAAACGAATACATTATGTAATTCTAAATTGAGAAATTCCATTTCGTGTTTGCAATCCTTATCAATTTCCAGGTATTTTGTTCACGATAAACCTGTTGTTTAACACTGATGTAAATAATTTAGCGAAAATCTTCTCGCCAAAAAAGTCCGACATGTATATATTCCACTTACTCGACAGTCAGATTTATTTGTGTACTACGCTCTGGAGTATTCGGTAATCGACATAGCTAAAAATAGCATTTTCATTGATTAAAATGATATTCATGATAATCCGAAGCTTTACGGAAATAGCCGAACATTTTTCATTGGGTAAAAAAAGATATTCATCCGCGAAAATTGAGATTGTAACCTCATATTTTCTATTGACTAATCTAAAACTTTTAATGCACTGTAATTCGTTAAATGCCTACATTAAAAATTATTCTTTCTTTTAAATTGCTGGTTTAAAGCAGTTTTGAGTGAGAACTACTTTGCGTTGTTATGACTGTTAGGAAATTTTGTGTTAGACCGTGGATGTTAGCTATGTATTTACTGATCTTACGATCAGAAAATACAAAAATCAATATTATTTTATCCTGGGATATTTATAAATGATAAAAAGTGGATTTAAATGGCCAGTAGTGATGAAAATAGGATTTTAGAGAAAACAAGGGTGCCATAGTCACAAAATACGCCCGTTTACGAAAGCTTTAGATGGAGAAGGGGGCATTATGGATAAGTGTTATCTAGCAAGCAAGTTTTTATCCTTGGCACTGTGTTATTAAATGAACCTTAAAACAAATCAGTAGGGAAGATATGCACAGGATGTGTGACCTTGACCTTGGTCGCAGGGACCTGAATTTTATGCACGGCACTCAGCCTCACAATGATGAACATTTGTGCCAAGTTATATTGAAATCCCTCTATGCATTTTCAAACGGGCGTATAAAAAGTACATGTAATTGTAATTTAATAACTAAAAAATTCTGATTTAAGATTTTATTCTAGGGAAATACATTTCATTACAATTCCTAATACTTGAATGTGCTGAACTGATATTTACTTGAAAATTAAAATATAATTAAATTTCTATGAGAAAGTATTTACATTTGATAAGGTAATTACTGTATGATCTTTATGAACAAATACCAAGTCTACAGAACACCATAGTTATCACAGTTAAGAATCTTGACCAATGAATGAAACATGTGTAAATAAATGTTACATTCTTTAGAACATACTCAAGTCCAAGAAAGAGGATTATTTTATGCCCTTTGATTAAATTCTATTTTTAGAATTGAAAGTAAAAGTAGATCAAGGGAAGTAATTGTGTAAGTCATTTATGAACAAAGTAATAACTTTGTTGTCGCCCTTTGATTAAATTCTATTTACAAAATCTGGATATTTCATCATCTTTAGTGACCTTGACCTTGTATATATTGACCTAAATTATATGTATCACAGCCATAGTCTTGATAATGACCATTTGTGTTACAATCCCTCAATAAATGATGACTAAATGGTCCATATACACATCTTCATATTTTTATCTGAACTTTGACCTCTATGTGTGACCTTGACCTTGGCCGCAAGGACCTGAATCTTGCACGCGACACTCCGCCTCACAATGCGTGAACATTTGTGCCAAGTAATATTGAAATCCCTTATACATGTGGAAGTTTTGCTCCGGACAAGCAATTTTTCAATGAGCTCTAAGTGTGACCTTGACCTTTGACCTAGAGACCTGGTTCATGTGTGCGCGACACTGCTCAACATAGTGGTGAACATTTCTTTGAAGTTTCATTAAAATCCCTCCATACATGTAGGAGATATGCTCCGGACAAAATTGGACGCCGCCCGCCCGCCCGACCGCCCGCCCGCCAGGGGCGTTCCCATTATACGTCCCGTTTTTCAAACGGGCGTATAAAAAGAAAGGCAAGTGACAGTTCTGCGAATATCATAGTTGAAAGCAAATCTGGACGTTTTACACGAACACCAGAACACGTAACTGTAAGTAACATTTTAAAAGAAACCAATTCTGTGCTATTTGATGAAAATGATGCCCACGAAGTTTTAAATTTGAATAAGCTTTTCGATGATCCAGATGTTTCAGTGACTCAAAATAGCATACACTTGGGTGATTCTATACCTGTAAATATGGATATACCGGCAAATAAATCTCCTTTCAAATGCAGACTTTTAATGAAATTGTTGGAGAAAATTTGATAATCGTTTGTTTACTGTTGAAGAGAAAATTGGGATCGTTAAAAAATCACTTCGAGGTCAAAGTTGACAAATTTTGAAAAGGAAATGTCAAAGCTATGGACACTTATACATGACGATAAAGTTCAGGACTGCCAATAGAATTAGTACTGTAGAGGAAAGAGTAGAAAATGTGCAGATTTTAATTTGAGCATTGTTTCATCCAAAGTACAGGCAGCTGGAAACTAAAAATAAACAACTAAATGATGAACTTCTTTATGTTACAATCGCAATCAATGCGTAACAACATAGTGTTCGGTAATATAGAGGAGCGCCCTCCCAAGGGAAACAGAAAATGCAGAATCTGTAGTGCGTGACTTCTTAGTCAGTAAGATGAAATTGGCTAGTGATTTGGTTAGTGAAATGAAATTTGAACGTTATTCATAGAATGGGCGAGAAAAGACCGGGAAAAAAATCGACCGATTGTAGCAAAATTCAAACTTATTTAAGGAAGCGCCGAGCTTGTAAGAAGGGCTGGTAGTGCACTTAAAAGTACACCATACTTTATCCATGAACAGTTCCGAAGGAAGTATCTGACAAACGTAGAAAAACTCGTACCAAAGATGAAGGAGGCGCGGAACAAGGGGTCAAGAGCCTGGATCTCTTACGACACTTTGTTCATTGACGGGAAACCTTTCAAGGACGGCGCCAAACTAGAGGTACGCCGGGATGATCTGAGTGTGCTATCGTGGAATATTAATGGACTGACTGATGATAAAAAATGTAATAAGGACTTTATTTCTATCTTAAATAAATATAATATAGTGTTTTTGTATGAGACATGGACAGATCAAAAAAAGTAATATTGAATTAAACGGATATGTATCTTTTAACTTTTATAGAAAGTTTCAGCATCGTAATGCACGGAGATCAAGTGGTGGGGTTGCAGTTTACTATCATGAATCTTTGAAAGACGGTATTCAAATTATACGCACATCACTATGACACAATTGTATGGTTACAACTAGATTTAAAACCTTCTTTAAATTTGAAAATCAGATTATATATATTGGTGGTATGTATTTATGTGTGACGATTCTCCTGCGTACACAGTGTAATAATGTAGATCTTTTTGAAATTATTGAAAATGATATTTTTGAATTTGATAATGATGGTGATATTTATTTAGTCGGAGACTGGAATAGTCGTATTGGCATCAAACATGATTATGTGGTATTTGACACGTTGAATGATGAACTAGATTTACAGGATTATGTAGGCAGATGAAACCCCTAGCCAGGCCTCTTACAGATAAAACATGTAACACGTTTGGTAATCGTTTACTTGATCTTTGCAAAAGCACGGGAATTCGAATAGTTAACGGTCGTTTATACAGTGATCATATGATCGGTAATTGCACGTATTTTCTCGAGGCTAGGGTCGTCTGTTATTGACTATTTATTAACAAAACCTGGTAATTTTTCAAGCCTGAGCGATTTTATTATTCATGATTTTAACGAATGGAGTGACCACTGTCCTATTTCTTTTAGTTTACATTGTAATATTGTTATTGAAAATTGTATTTATGATAATGAAACTTTTGTTAACTATAGATGGTCTGCAGATTTGAAAAATCATTTTAGATCAAGTCTTATAACAAAATTACCTCTTTTAAATAATGTGACTAGTAATATCGATTTGCAAAATAGATCGTCAATAAATAATATGTTGTTTAATTTTACGTCATGATGTAACGGATCCGTTATTTCGTCAAAATGTTACTATTAAAAAAGCTGTCTCG
This sequence comes from Ruditapes philippinarum, assembly GCF_026571515.1. Classification (NCBI taxonomy): domain Eukaryota; kingdom Metazoa; phylum Mollusca; class Bivalvia; order Venerida; family Veneridae; genus Ruditapes; species Ruditapes philippinarum. The sequence goes on along the minus strand of NW_026857485.1, from coordinate 13,462 downwards.
TTTAGCCAGACAAATATTGTTAATAACAAGTCATGGTTATTTCGTTAAAATGTTACTATTATTTCGTCAAAATGTTACTATTAAAAAAGCTGTCTCGTTTAGCCAGACAAATATTGTTAATAACAAGTCATGGTTTGACCATGAATGTGAACAGTCTAGGCAGTTGTATATAGATGCTTTGTCAAAATTTAACCGTTTTAAATCTCCAACAAATAGGGAACAATTATGCTTATTAAAGTATAAGGCTATAATGAGGAGAAAAACGAAATTGTTATAACCTCAAGCAAGTTAAAGGAAATTTGAAAATATTTAAGGTTGTCAAAACCAAAGGAGTTTTGGGAATATTTTAAAAGAAAAAAATGTTGTTACTAATAATCTTTTCCCTAGAGTCATTTTTCAAATATTTTTCTGAACTAGGAAATGATATATTTCAAAATGTTAATGTTGAATCTGAGGATTTTGCCTCAACTCATGATTTCAATTTTAGTAGATGATGATGCTGATGACTTTTTAGATCGACCAATATCTGTTAATGAAATTATAGATGCTGTCAATTCCTTGAAACGAGGAAAAGGCTTACGGACACGATTTTCTATTGAAATGAATATTTTATTGAGTCAATTGATATATTGTCTTCACATTTATGTGATATATTTAATAAAAATACTTGATAAGCGGGTATTTTCCGGATAAATTGGACTGAAGAGTAATAATTCCTTTGCACAAAAAGGGAGATAAGAATGAGGTAAATAACTATAGAGGCATAACTTTAGTTAGCTGTATGTCAAAAATATTTACATCTATTATAAATAAAACAAGCAAATTCGTTGAATTTATATCCCCCGCCGAGTACTGGTTATTATTAAAACAACAACTGAAGACATAAGGCTTTATTTATATATTAATCATGGCATAAACTGTAATATTCTTTGAACTTGAAGCCTTGTACCTTCAAACCTTGTACCAGGGCTAAAATTTGAATAATTTTGGTAGAGGACCTTTAGGTTATATCATATACCAAATATCAAAGCTCTAGGCCTTGTACTTTCAGACAAGATTTTTTAATTTTGCATTTTTGAAACTCCTTTTCTGGCCCTGTGACCTACTTATGCAACAGACCAGAACCATTTGATCAACTTTGGCAGGGGACCACCCTAGGATCATTCCTGTAAAGTTTGGTTGCTGTGCAGTCATTTGTTTCTGAGGAGATGTTGTTTAAAAAAATTGCTGACGACGCACGACGACGGACGGTGGGGGATCACAATAACTCACCTAGATGTAAAAACATCTTAATCTCCAGACTTCATTGCCATTTTCAAGGCATCAAGAAGGGATCTCAACAATTTTCAAATATTTTTAAATGTTATTGTAACAAATCATTAATAATCTTCTTTTAATAAAAACTAGAAATGTGTCCATAGGACACGGGTGCCCCGTCCGCGCCACTGTTCTGTCAATCTTATGACTCTAGGTCAAATATTTTTTGAAAACTAAAAATCTTTTTACTAAGTAAAGGGCAAGAACTTTACAAATACTGAATAAATCCCCAAGCAAACCCCAAGTTGAAAATTGCAAATTTATACTACTGTAATTCAAGGGCAATAACTCGAACAAAACTGAAAAAAATCCACATGCAAAGTCCCAGGTTCATAGCTTCACAGTGAGGTGAATCATTATTCCTGTAATTTAGTGATGTTGATCATTATTCCTGTTAAGTTGGTCGATTCAAGGATCAAATAACAACAAAATGAAACAGTTTTTACTAAGTCAAGGGAAATAACTCTACAAATACTGGATAAATCCACAAGCGAAACCCAAGGAACAAACTAAATATGCTGAGCAACTTTCCAATAAGGTTTAATGACTCTATGTCAAATTCTTTTTGAGTTACATGCAACACATGTTGAAAATTGCAAACATTTTCTAAGTCAAGGGCAATAACTCTGAAAATACTAAATAAATCCAGACGAAAATACCCAGGTGCACAACTACACATGCTGATCAACATTCCTGTAAAGTATCATGACTCTAGGTCAAATACTTTTTGAGTTACATGCGACACAAGTTGAAAATTGCAAAATTTTACTAAGTCAAGGGCAATAACTCTATAAATACTAAAATAAAAATATCCAGACGAAAATACCCAGGTGCACAACTACACATACTGATCAACATTCCTGTAAAGTTTCATGACTCTAGGTCAAATACTTTTTGAGTTACATGCGACACAAGTTGAAAATGACAAAATTTTACTAAGTCAAAGGCAATAACTCTAAAAATACTAAAAATGTCCAGACGAAAATACCCAGGTGCACAACTTCACATACTGATCAACATTCCTGTAAAGTTTCATGACTCTAGGTCAAATACTTTTTGAGTTACATGCGACACAAGTTGAAAATGACAAAATTTTACTAAGTCAAGGGCAATAACTCTAAAAATACTAAAAATATCCAGACGAAAATACCCAGGTGCACAACTACACATGCTGATCAACATTTCTGTAAAGTATCATGACTCTAGGTCAAATACTTTTTGAGTTACATGCGGCACAAGTTGAAAATTGCAAAATTTTACTAAGTCAAGGGCAATAACTCTATTAATACTAAAAATATCCAGACGAAAATACCCAGGTGCACAACTACACATACTGATCAACATTCCCATAAAGTTTCGTTGAATTCCAGCCGTTAGTTGCAGAGAACTACTCCGGAAACGAAATTCTAAGTCAAGGGCAATAACTCTAAAAATACTAAAAATATCCAGACCAAAATACCCAGGTGCACAACTTCACATGCTGATCAACATTCCCATAAAGTTTCGTTGAATTCCAGCCATTAGTTGCAGAGAACTACTCCGGAAACGAAATTCGGACGGACGGATGGACGGACGGACGGAAGGACGGACGGACGGACGGACGGACGGATGGAAGGACGGACGGACGAACGGACGGACGGACAACGCCAAAACTATATCCCCCTCCCGATTCCATCGGCGGGTGATAATAATTTATAGCTATTGTGAAGAAAATTGTTTACTGTCAGATGCCCAGTTTGGGTTTAGAAAAGGCAAATCTACTGTTGATGCTTTATTTGTGTTATCATCTATTGTTCAGAAATATATTAACGACAATAAACGTTTGTATTGCGTATTTGTTGACTTTAAAAAGGCCTTTGACAGTGTTTATAGAAATGCACTTTGGTTAAAATTACATAAATCAGGTATTAGGGGTAAATTATTGCGTATTGTTAAGGATATGTACAATAAAGTTAAATCATGTATTAAAGTGTGTAATAGTTATTCAGAGTTTTTCGAATATGCTGTCAAGGGGAGACAATTTCGCCGGTTTTATTTTCTCTTTTTATTGATGACATTGAGTTATTTTTGCAGCATGATATAAATTGTGGTTTACAGTTAAATGATATCATTTTAATATTGTTGCTTTCTGCAGACGATATGGCCATTCTAGGCAACGCACCTGAGGAAATAAACAATAATTTAGTTGTATTACACAGTTATTGTACAAAGTGGAGTCTAGAGGTAAATGTAGATAAAACTAAAGTTATGTTTTTTAGGAAGAGAGGTGGTTTGTTGCTCTCTGATTTTCTTTTGTATAATGACACACACCTAGAGGCTGCAAATGATTTCAATTAATTAAGGTAATTATTCTGGTAATTTTGCATTAAACCAGGAACAGCTTGTTGGTAAAGCTTTGAAAGCGTTAAATGTATTACTGATAAACTGTAATAAATATAAACTGAAACCGAAGTTATTATGCAAGCTTTTTGACTCTTTTGTTGGATCAATCTTAAATTATGCAGCTGAGATTTTGGGCCACAGTAAGTCTAAAGAAATTGAAAGAATACATCTAAAGTTTTGTAAAAGAATATTAAATGTAAATATAAGAACTTCAAATGCAGCAGTTTATGGTAAACTTGCTCGTTACCCACTGTATATTGGAAGATATGTTAAGATAATTAAGTATTGGTTTCGCCTACTTGAAACAGATAACATTATTCTTAAAGAAGTGTATAATTTGTGTCTCAGTGATTGTAATAACGGTAAAAGTAATTTGTTAACTAAGGTAAAAAATTTATTATATCAATATGGTTTCAACTATGTTTTGGATGATCCTACTATTGTTAACAGTAAATCATTTATACCTTTGTTTAAACAGAGACTGATAGACACTTTTATTCAAAGTTGGCATGTTGATAAGGAGAACAGTGGTGTTTTAACATTGTATACAAACCTTAAGGATACTTTTTTGTATGAGCCATACCTAGATATACTGCCTAGTAACCTAAGGTTGTTTATTAGTTAAAATAAGAATGTCTTCTCATTCCTTACGTATACAAACAGGTAGATATGGTACGAATAGAGTTGCTAGAAATGAGCGTTATTGTACATATTGTAATACACAGGACCTTGAAGATGAATATCATTTTATACTTATATGTCCATGCTATAATAATATTAGAAAAAAAATATTAAACGTTATTATTATATCAATCCAAGGGTAATTAAACTTGTAGAGTTGTTAAATTCAAAAAAATAAGATTATTTTGAAAAATCTTGCTTGTTATATTAAACTCGCACTTTCTCATAGAACTTCTATTTCTTATAATTAAATACAGTTCATCCTCTCAAAATATGAATTTGTGATAATATGCTATTTTCCATTGTGACATCAAATCATATATACTTTTTATTTATGTATATGTATAATGATTATGTACTTATTGTACAAGTCTTGAATAAACTGTTTGTTCTGTTCTGTTCTATAAAACCCTATTATGATTTTGTTGTTTTGTACATGCTTTCGTCAGTATTGTATATCTTCGGAAGTTGACTTAAATCAAACCTACAACTGAGACAGACGGCAAATGCAGGCGACATTTACGATTCGCACCCCGGTCGTATCTCCCTGAACACACTTTGGTTTATGAGAACCCGAAATAGATTTAAAATTGCAGTCGTACGGTACAGTGCAATGACAAATGAGTGTTTCCCAAGTTTCCAAAAGGGATACGTATACAAGATGATAGTAAAAAGGTGATAACAAGTAGAGAAGTTTTAGACCATGTATGGCAAGTATAAAACATGTGTGAAGTTTGGCGTTAACATTCAAATAGGTGCCTAAAATTGTGCAAAATATCCTGTCGGTAAACAACAAAGCAAACTGACAATAATTGTGTCTAAAATTGTATATAATAACACCAAAGTAGTGACGGTGTAGTTTTCCTTTGTACAGAATCCACTTTAAAAGGGATTGGTCTACCATGAGCACATTTTTCATATTTGTTTTTGGGTTTTACGTCACATCGACACAGTATAGGTCATATCGCGACGTTCCAGTTTTACTGATGTAGGAAGACCTCAGGTGCCCTTCCGTGACATTTTTCATATGTATTTAATAGATATTGACAAAAACAGTACAGAAACATATCATTTGGATAATGTTATGAAATATTTCTGGAAAACAGAATGTTAATAGAGTTCTTAAGTGATTTAATATCATTTCTATATGAATAATAATAATAATAATAATAATAATAATTCTTCTAGAACACTTTATAATCTGCTATATATTATTATGTTATATCGAATCACTTATCAACAAGATTCATATGTTATAATTCTTTCGTGATTTGTTTTCACGTTTGAATCTAAGTACTATCAACATAATTATTTACAGTATAAAAGACCTTCAACTATACATTGTAGACCAATTCACTTTAAAACATGAATATCAGGCCTCGACATTAGCGGCGGTCCATTGGTCCGAGACCACCTGATTTTGGCAAGGACCACCTAATTTTACAGGCAACTGGTCCGTTAGACCACTTGAATTTTCCAAATGGTGCAGGGCTCATCTGGGAGAATGGTTATTTGGTCGAAAAACGTGTTCTATAATTGTTGTTTAAAACCATTGCTCCGATGTACAGGTATATGTTCATTCATCTCATTAGTTCAAAAAGATCTTAAAACATCCATAACTTTTTACTAACTCGCTAACAGTGTAGTTAAAAAAGTAGATAATTATTTTTGTAAATTAAGATATAAAATTCATTCAAATTGGAAAATTTAAATATCAAATTGAAATTTTATGAATATATACTTACCTGATGATAACGAAAAGAATTATCCATGCTCAGTCACCTGTAACTCGCCTGTTCTAAAAATAGAACTATCTACCTATAAAAGGTAGATATCCACGAGTTAACTTCAGTAATGTCTGGCGCTCATAAGAGTCACCAGATCACTGAAAAATGGGGAGGTTGGGAGGGTATAATAATGTTATCATCAGGTAAGTATATATTCATAAAATTTCAATTTGATATTTAAATTTCCAATTTTATTTTCATATCGCTACTTACCTGATGATAACGATAAGGAATTATCCAGATTTCAAAGCAGTAACTTCTTGCACTGGGTGGTGGGTTTTTTCAGTTATTCAACTGATGTGTTGTTCATAACATATTTACACTGGATATACACTGAACTATATACACTGATATACAGTAGTAGAAATCCCATTTATACATATCCCTTGATAAAATACTTCTTTACACTGTATATAAAATACCCTCCTTTTAACCGTAATTATACAAGTTACAGTTATTCATATATCGAAACACTGTATTTCCAAGTAAACCTCATATTTTGTTGACGCAACTCGCCGGTTATTTACAAAATGTTTTTTTTTTTTTTTTTACATATTATTGAAGTATTTCTGTATTAACAGATTTCAGATAAAATTTTATAAAAGTGGACTCTCTTGTCCAATCTGCAGCTTCCATTATGTTTTTCAATAGAGTTCCTTTTAGGAGTGCCCAAGAAGCTGCAAGGCTGCGTGTTGAATGAGGTAAAACTTTCCCTGACTCCTTGTCAGACTCTTTATATGCCCTTTGTACAGTTTTCCTTATCCAAGCACCAATTGTTTGACTAGTTACTGGTCGATATGGTCTGCAAAAGGAAATAAACAGCTTTGTTTCATCTTTACCATTAACTAATCTATGAATTTCTGTGCGTTTCAAATAAATGGCTAATGCCCTTTTAGGATCTAAAAGTTTGTTAGATGGGAAAGCCGGAATAAATATATATGGTGATATGTGTCCAGGTCTATCTGTTTTAGAAATTCCAGTCCTTATGAATGTAATGCCTCGATTCTGAACATTGACATTATTTTCTCCCAACTTCAATGAATTAATGTCACTACAGCGCCTAAATGTAGTGACCGCTATTAGAAAAACAGTCTTAAAGGTAACAAATTTCATATGTGTTTTCATCATAGGTTCAAAATGGACATTTTTGTAAGGCTGTTAAGACCAAATTTAAATCCCACTCTGGAACTAATTTTCGAGTGGGTGGTCTTGAATTGAAAACACCTTTTAAAAGCCTTATGATAAATCTATGTTGACCAATAGGAAAATTATCAACTGGTGGTAAAACTGATGAAAGCATTGACCTGTAGCCTGCTATAGTATAATATTGTAGGCCTTCATGAAAGAGGTCTGTCAGAAAAATCTGCACACTGAATTAAAGTTGCATTATAGGGATCAATTTTCCTTTGATTACTCCAGCGGACTAATTTTTCTGAATTTACACGAGTATTCTTTGTCTAGTACCAGCTCGCCATGGGGCTGAGAGAAGTTTTCGAGTTTTCTTTGAAAATCCCTCTGTTCTAAAGGATTTGTTGATAATAGCCATGCAATCAGACTTAACATTTTTGGATTTTGATGAAGAATTTTTGTGTTTGGCTGACTCAGAAGGTCTTTCTGGAGAGGTAACTTGATTGGATAAGCTACAAGATACTGTAACAATTGCGGGTACCACGGTCTGCGTGGCCAACATGGAGCAATTAGTAGAATTCGACAATTGTACATTGCCATGTGCTGTAGTCTGGGCATTAGAGCTATCGGTGGGAAAGCATATGCAAAGATGTTTTTCCCATGATATTGTCAGTGCATCTATTGCATATGCTTGAGGACATTGACTCCATGAACAAAAAACTGGTAGTTTGTGGTTGTGACTTGATGCAAAAATCTATTGAGGGGTGACCTAGTTTCAAGAATATTGCATTCAGAATTGATTGTTTGAGTGTCCATTCTGTTTTGTTTTATCACTGTTCGTGATAACTGGTCTGCAAGGACGTTTAACTTTCCCGTCACATGGGCAGCTCTGACAATAATTTGTTTTGAAAGTAACATTTGCCATAAATCCCAGTTTTTCTGATTCAAGAATTAGGGATTTTGTTCCGCCCTGCTTGTTTATATACTGTACAACTGTGGTTGTTGTCTGACCGTATTAGAACATGTTTGTTCCCGAGATATGGAAGAAAATGTTTTGATAGTGCGGTGAACTGCTTCCATTTCTAAACAATTGATATGTTGTAATTTTTTCTGTTTCTGTCCATTGACCTTTGAACTATTTGATTTCCAAGATGACCACCCCAAAGTTTCAGTGAAGCATCTGTTGTTACTGTGATTGAACACTCTATGGGAGTGACAGATCGGCCTTTCAAAATGTTCACTGGATTTAACCACCAATTTAAATGTGGAACAAGGCTTTGAGAAAAATGGTATTGTCATATTTAAATCTTGACTGCATGGTTCCACAATTGTAACAGATGGATTTGAATCGGTCTCATAAACAATCGTGCATTGGGAAATTATCTGAATACACGATGCTATCAACCAAGCAAGTGAAGATAATCTCTTGCAGTACATGTTTGATTCAGTATTGTTTTGACAGCTAGATACAATGACAATATTCGTTCTTCTGTTGCATAACTAAACCTTTTTGTAACTGAAAAAGGGCTCCTATGTATGTAATTGTCTGACATGGAATAAGTTGTGACTTCTTTAGATTTATTATAAAAAATCCTAGTTCTACAGGAGATTTATATCAGGTCTTTGTTTTGGATCAATTTCTTTAATTCTTGATTTACTATGAACCAGTCGTCTAGGTAATTTGCTAGACGTATGCCTAAAAGTCCTCAAAATACGCAAGTTATTACAGCTTTTATCTTTGTAAACACCCGGGGAGCCACTGTAGGTCCGAATGGAGGGCCACAAATTGGTAACAAACATCCTGAATGCAAAACCTCAGGAATTTTCTGCGGCTTTTGTAAATAGGAATGTGAAGGTAAGCATCCTTTAAATCTAACGATATTGCCCAATCTCCTTGTTGAACTAGGTTTATCACAGAGTTCAGGGTTTCCATTTTGAAATGTGTTTTCCGGAGAAACTGGTTTAGAGGTCTTAGATTTATGACAGGTCTTAAATCTCCTGTCTTTTTTGGGACTAAGAAAAAATGTACTGTAAAAAACCTTCCATTTGTTGACATTTTGGAACAATTTCTATGGCACCTTTTGAAATTAATTCTTGAACTTCTGTTAAAATAATATTTTTGTTTTTCACACCGACAGGTGTCTTTCTTTTTTCTGAAAAGGCGGGAACTGTTTCGAATTCCAATTTGTACCCCTCTTTTATGATTGACAAGACCCATTTGTCTGATGTTTTTTCATGCCATTTTGCAAGAAAATGTTTCAAACGACCTTCTACTGTATCTTCGGAATCAAACAAAGTGTACTTACCAAGTCATTTCTTTTGATTGAATTTCCCTCGAAAATTGCTGTTTTGACCCTGTGCAGAAGCAGCGGTTGAAGGCTTGTTTTGACTGGCATAAGACTTTGTACGGTCTTCTTGTCTGAAAACTGTTTGTTTGTCTTTCGTAATCAAATTGTTTCCTTTTTGGACTGTAGTCACGTCTTGACCTTTTGAAAGATTGAAATTCCATCACTGGTTTTTCTTTTTGTTTGTTTACATTTGTCCTTGTCATCAGACAGCAAGTCAATTATGTTTTTGCTAATTTCTTTTTAGACTTAAGTTTTACTCTCAAAGTCTTTCCAATAACGCCTTCATCAGTAAAGAGGAAGATCCCACTTATCAATGTCTGGAATTTTCCTATCAATACCCGTATCAGCAATAGTTGCTCGTCTACGAACAAGGTGGTGAAAAGCTTCTGCACGTGCAGTTTGATCAAGTGAATGTGATGCAATAGCAAAAAATATCCTTCGTTGACTGGATAGTAGCATCAATATTTGGATCCTTATCCGTCAGTAAAGTAAGAAGTTTACCTAGACCTTGTTGCATATACATAATCATAGTGAGAGCTACACTTGATGCACTTTGACCTTTGTAAGCTAATTTTTCGATATTCTTGTAAGATGAGCTGTATAAAACTATGCCCATCTTTGTAAGAAAGCCTTCGACCCATATCTGTCTTTGAGCAAATAATCTACTATTGGATCTAAACTAGGAACCTTCAAAAGTTGCTTGAAATCTTCACTTACTGTGAAATTTTCCAAGGATTCAAGTTTAAAAGTTGACATTTTATTTGGCTCTGGACATCTCCAAACAGATTCAATATTTCTTTTTTGAGATTTATCCAAAATCAATCCTGGTCTAGATTTTTCACTTTTTGATGGCACTGCATCTGGCCCAAACATTTCAAATAAAATGTCACGATTCTCTTTCGACAATCTACAGTTACGAAAACGATTACTGTTCTCATCTTCAGAATCTGAACTGTCTGACAACAATGAAGTACTGTTTTCTTATTACCATTTGAAACACCGATGATTCGTCATCATCACCGAGCAAATCAAGACGTTCTTATCTATGTGGATGGATTTGATAAGTTGTCATCACTATGTGACTCATTTTCGGTGTTTCGCGACTCGTCTATGGTCCGAAGGTGAAGATATCCGCGGCCTTCTATGGTCCGGAAAGTCCGAGAATTCGCTGACCTTAGCAAGGTCAATGTCATGGAGCTATTGCGATGTTTACCATCAAATTACGTTTGAGCAACCGCAACGTCTGTAAATTTACTCTCCATCCAATCCTTCAAAGATTTCCAAACGCTACTACACCATTTTGTTCCATCGCGTTGCTCTAACAAATCCTTTTAAGAAGCACGTTTCGTCGTATCGTCGTGGTATTTCTGTTACCGGAAGACTCTTTAACGTTTCTGTTGTAAGATATGAATATCCTCTTAATTAGTATCCCGCCCCATAGGACGAAGGGGCTAGCGGCGTGATAAATTCAACCGATAAATCTGCTCGGGTCATATTACAAACTAAACTGATAGTAAATATGCGAAGGTGACCGAATGAGCGCCAGGAAATTTACTGAAGTTAACTCGTGCGCATACATCTACCTTTTATAGGTAGATAGTTCTATTTTTAGAACAGGCGAGTTACAGGTGACTGAGCATGGATAATTCTTATCGTTATCATCAGGTAAGTAGCGATATGAAATAAAATGTCTCTAGTACTGCATTGAATTTGTAACATTGTATCACTATGGGATATCGGATAAACACATGAATAATGGTGCAAACAAAGGTAAAGGAAAAATTAAATATCTAGTAATCTTTGGCTACTTTTTTAAACGATCAGAAGATCCATTTTTTCTTATTTAAAGTACTTTAAAAGGTTATAAATACTTTGTCAAAAAATAAATAAAATTTTCAACAAACAAGCATAAATAATAAAGCTGTGAGGAAGATAAGCTCAAATTATAATGTAGGAATTTTTTTCTGTTTATCATTAATATTTCATTGTTTCAAAGACAAAGAATATAAAAACTTAATAGTTTTAATTAAAAATGGGTAATCTATAAAAAGCAATTAAATTATTCTTATAAGATGTAACCAGGAAACAGCAATGAGTATTGAATAACATAAGGAAATAAGTCATTCACAAAAAGTGGTTTCCTATTCCCTAACTTGAGTTGGGAAGAAGTCACTTAAAAACCGAAGTATGAGTACTGTCATGTTTTTTTCAATGAGATAAAAATACTAAATAGGATTACAATGACATACTATTGATTAGATTGAAATAGAAAAATACATGTTTTCTTCAGTTGTTATAAATCTAATAATAAATGTGTCTCTGTCACCAATTTAAGTGTAGTTCTTCTAAATCTGAAGTTTCCTTAAAACAAATGAGTAAAAAAAAGATGGACCACCTGTGTTGAGAAAGGACCACCTGAATTTTGGATCCAGTGGTCCGGCAATACCACCTGTGAAAAGTTTTCGAGACCTGAAAACATACTTAAATAAATGATAAGATGCATATTTTATTGATACTTTACCCGATTCTTTGAAGAGTGAAGACATAAATTCTCATTGTCGCATTTCTGTATACAACCTCAATTTTTGACTGTAGTTTCAAATTTAGTTCATAAATATGGAAATAAAAACTAATACATCAAAAACTAAGCTCCTCAATTTAAACAGTCCAAATTACAAAATGTAACCAAGAAACGGATATAAATGCTACCACTTTGATATACATGTATTAATAATTTATGATTACATAAAAGCCCTGTTTCCCAACTAAAAATACCCTTTTACCTGGAGAGTTTCAAATTATGGAGGAAAAAAATCCTTAAAAAATAGAAATACGTACATGTAGATGACTGTCAAAAATAACTTGCCGTAATAATTGTACCTAATTCTATAATTTAAATGACAAATATGGACACAACGGCGATATTTAAGCAAATGTTAAAGACAGACAGACAGAACAAACAGACTTGCCAAAAAAAAAAACATTTTCATCAATCATGTTTACTAATTACATCAAAGTCATTTTAATCAAACCCCCAAATTATCATTTTACAAAATTTGATTCATGTTGTTTTATTAAATCGATGACACGACAGTTTTGCAGACGATATTTTATTGTTTACGTGCGTTTTCATCCGTTATTACTCATATGTAAAATAAATGTTTTTGATGAACTAAGATATAAAGTAATTCAGACGAAAAGGTTCATGTTGGTTTTCAGAAAAATGTAAATTTTGCAATAAACAAGTTTTTAAATACAATGGGAAATGGGAACCCAAGGTGATGATAAACAGAAAAACACCGGTATTATGAAGGAAAGCTTCTCGTGAGAAAACTAAATGCACGCCCGAGTTTTAGGGTTCCGGTCCATTAATCTGTTGGCATTTCATATGCTTACCTTATTTGAATCATAACTGATTGAATTCGTGATACCATGGCCGAAATTTACCATCTGATAACATGTATTTACATGTAAATCTAACCGTGGCATCCGCGATGATTCTATGTATATGTATGAAGTAAACTTTTACTGAATGCACCAAATTATTTGCTTAAAAAGTGACTTGGCACTAAGAAGGTAGGTTCTATAATAATACCAACATAATTGTGATGAATATCTTAGTATTTATACATGTAAAAAAGACAACAAACTATTTATGAAAAATAAAATATTGTGGGATGGTGTGAATACATGTTTATATAGATATCTATATATAGGCATAATATAGCAGAAAATAAAATTTTTTAATTTTAGAACAATAAATATTATTTTTCATATTAAATACTCAGACCCTAACAACATCTGTTGTCAAAAAATTTT